>NC_056744.1:661494698-661504698 GCF_019279795.1 Protopterus annectens
AGTCTCGAGTTACTAAAATCTGGTATTTTAGTAGTTCTAGATTATAAAGTGAAACCATATATATAGACACATATGCTGACCCCTGCATTTTGTGGGTAAAATATGTGGCCAGGTTGTATGTCACAGCCCTGAAAATGTGTGGTCTGCTGATATATTCTTGCAAACATACTCTATTACTGCAGTTGTAAGAGAATAGAGATGTGTTGGGATAGAGGACTCTGGCATTGACAGTCATACTTCTGTCCTATGACCCCTTTGTTTGTCATTTCCCTTGCACAATGCAGTGGGGGTTTCCAGCAATGTGGCCTAATGAATATTATGGGGCACTCAGTATTGGACAGAGTACCTGTTGTCCCATGTAGCTGTTAGATCTCTGCAAGTTGCCCAGTAGCCCAGTCTATTCCCTTGATAAAATTAAGCAGGTCCATACCTATGCACCATAGTCTAGTACTCCATACATGTACTATATAGGAGAGTGACTTTTCTTGCAAATGCAGTGGTTGAGAGACCAATGTTTCAGGGCTGACTCTGTCTGATGCACACGGTACACAGCCAATACATGGGTAGGTACTGGTTGTGTGGGTTGCCTGGCATCAATTTTAATATATGTATGTGAGTTGGAGTGAGGTGTCAGTCCCTAGGCCCCTAGGTTGCCAGTGCATCTGCTACGCATTGTCCTTTGGCCAAGGTCAAAGCATATTGGGCACACCTACATTTGCCTGCAGGGAGCACCTTATAGTGTTCCTCCTCCGAGTCCCCCTATGGGTGTGGTTGTGGGGACCTAGGCAGTGGTGGGGTGCTGAATATCCATTCATTTCCTGATCCTGCCACAGCTGTTTCCACAGGATAATATTGTGTAGCATAGCTGGAGAGTGCTGCAAAGCTCCACCAGATATATTGAGGCACCAGAACCATGACTTGAGCAGCCCAAACACATGCTCTATGATGTTCTTAGTTTATGTGTGCCTCATTATGGCATTCTTCGGTGGATGGGTGTGTATTTCTGATAAGTGTCATCATCCACGGTTCCAGTGCATAGCCAGCATCCCCCAGTAGATGCCTGTATGGGATGTCTCCACTAGCAAACATTTAGTGCAACTGTGATACATGCCAGATATGGGAGTCATGATAACTGCCAGGGCTGCCAGTGCACATATTCATGGTAATGCCCTGGGCATTGCACATGACCTGGCAGTTGATGGCATGATACCCCTTGCGGTTGACATAGACTCTACCCTCCTCACCGGGCAGTGCTTTGATGTGTACATGAGTGCAGTCTATGGCACTCGGTAGCTCAGGGTAGTGTGCTACATGGTAAAAGGGTCTCATACTGCTTGCCCTATCCTCAGGCATGCAGGCCAAATAAATGTGCTCACCGGCATGTGCTAGCATGGCATCCAGGAGCCTGTGAGACCCCCATCATGTCCCCAGTTGGTCTTTGGAAAGTACCTGTAGATAGTATCCTAAGGGCTACAAATACTTTTGTTTCCACTGGGATGGGTTCCCCTCTGTTGGCTCTGGGTCTGAGTTGAAGGTGGCAGAACTTGGTGAGTTCTTGTAGTATGTCCCTGTCCACCCTGTAGCACTTTATGATCTCAGCTCATGTAGCTCCTGGAAGGTTACCCTGGGCCTGAACACTCTTCTCCTTCTCATTCTAATCCTATTGTCAGTAGCTACATCAGCACTGACCTCAGCATCTAGCACATACAGATGTAGAAGAGCTGCAGCAGCCCCAAGCATTGCTTTAGTTAAAAATCCCATGTTTGTACTCCACTGGTGCAGACTACAGGGGTGAAATTAGATTGCAGGGTGTATGCAACCTGGAAGGTGCAGCCTGTGGGTGATTGGCTACCTATGATACATTCCACCTGCCAATTACATCATTACTTGTTTTAATAGCACAGTTTAAGTGGTACAGGAGTCATCAGTAATTTATATATGATTGGCTTTCCCAGCCAAATTGTTTTCCTTTGCTAAGCACTGCTGCGCAGTATGCAAACCCAAGCCACAGATATAAACAATGCCGATAATTCAGGACGCACTCCCATGGATGGGCATGCTCAGCACAGTGGTGCACCATGCAAACATGCTCAAACCCACTCAAACACAGACCCCGAAGGTAAACAGTACTTAGCACCACTGGACACCCCCCCCCCAGCTCAGCTCAGCTCAGCTGAGTGCAAATGGGCACCGCTGAGCTCCAATGAGCTTAAACAGATGTGGATGCACACACTTTTGCTGTCAGCTATCTCTTCTGTGGACACTAAAACAGTTCTGGCCCTACACAGATGGGACACAGATACCTAATTTTGCTATTCTGTAAACCCATCTAATTTGCATAAAGATCCATACTTAATCCATGGAAACTGTACTATTCCAGGCCGTGCCTCCTAAGCAACCACAGCAATCTACCATTGTACATACTGCATGCAAGAGGTCTTAAAATGCATTATTGTCACATATTTATTTTTCTTCCTTTTTACACTTTTTAATTTTTTTTTCATAGCAGCATGTTTGTGCACTGCTGCGCAGCATGAAAACATAATATGGGTATTACAAATTTATTTTAAATTATTTTCCATTAGGTTTTGGACACACATGGCATAGTTTTGCACATATCTGTGTCTGCTATGCTATTTTTGTCCTTCTACCTGGACTTTTACAGCCCCTTTTCTCTTTTTTATGTCATGTACATGGAATTTTTCCATGTACACTTTGGACACTGGCACAGGGTCTGCAGGACTGCCAATCTGCTTGCTGGATTGCTCAAACACTCTAATTTGCATGCAATTCACCTGCGTATGAGGTGATTTGCATGCCACAGACACTTCTGTGTTCACACGCTCATGCACACACCTCTGCTCTGTTTACTGGATCGCATGGCTGCTTACTTCTATGTAAGCCCACATGCCACTATGAAAAAAAGGTCGGTGTAAGCTTTGTTGAATTCTCCCCATTGTTTTTATCTTCCCATATCCTCCATTAGGCATATTCTATCTCCTTGTTGTCAAAATGCTTTGTTTCCTTCACCTTCACCCAAGTTTTTCCATATAAATCAGTCAGTTTACACCACACATCAGTTTGGAAAGTATTTCTTCCACACAATTTCTTCATATTTCCCATTGTATTTCACTCCTTTGTGGCCAGACATGCACTCTATATACTGTTACATTATTATTTCATCCACCTATTTCCTTTTACATTCTTTCAGTGCTTCAGAAGCTATTTTCTAGTTACTCAGCCATAAAAAACGTTATCCACACAAGTTATTTCACTTTCTTTCTTGATTTTAAAGTGCGTGCCTATTTTCTATGTTTACTAAAAATTACATTCTGCAGTGTGCTCCATTATCACTTTTTTTCCTCAGTCTCCTTTTCAACATTTCTGTGTTCCTTTCTCATAACCATTCTGCGTTCTAATTTTTATTTCTAATAATTATACCAGTAACTATTAGAAATAAAAATTAGAACGCAGAATGGTTATGAGAAAGGAACACAGAAGGAACTTGCAGGCAGTGTTCATATATTATTAATACCCCAACCATTACACTCCAGGATATCAATGAGACTAAAGTGAACTTCCAAAAGGGCAACTGTAGATCGAAGCACCTGGTATATTTAGCAAAGTGTAGTCATTGTCCAAGTTTTTATGTGGGCAAAACTACCAGGTGCTTGAGAAATAGGATTTATGATCATGAATACAGTATCAAAAAAGGGGATGAGAAAAATGCCCTATGGAAACACTTAAATTTGAACAAAGAATGTTCTGGTTTTAAGTTCGGAATACTAGAAATGGTTAGATCTAATCCTCGGGGTGGGGACATTAGAAAGGTAGTGGGTGAAAGAGAGGCCAGATGGCAAATAAGGCTAAATGCATCTGTCCCCCCTGGTATAAACGAGTACCTATCTATCAAACCCATTTTAGAAGTTGACAGTAAATAGGATAGTGTATGGATTATATTTAATTTTCCATTCATTTAAGTATAATGTACAAGGAATGTATTATGGTCATACATTTTAAATAATGCATTTTAAATAATGTATTTTTATTGTATTTATTGATTACATATTTTTGTATAATAACTATAATACTATAATATTATAATATGAATTCTATTATTATTGTAATGAGTCTGTAGTATGAAATATGTTTTTTTTTTAAATTAGGAATCCAAAAGTTTGTAGCTTGGAGTTGTAAGGGACAAATATGCACTAGCACTTTAAACTATTCATGAGGTAAAAGCATGTGATTAATTAATAGTGTATTTAAAGATGTTCTAGGGAAACACACTTTGTTCTGATGAAGTCTTGTGATAGATGAAAGCGCTTAACCAGTGGATTTTTTATCAATAAACTGTTTCGGAAGAAGGGGATCGTTTTTAGTGTGTGCTGGTGCCGTGGATGCTTGTTGCTGTTTGGAGCTGATTTTTATATGTACTTATATTGTTGACTGTTCCAGTTCACATCTTTCTAATTTCTGATTATGCTATATTTGTTCCGGACTGTAGGAAATTGTAGTTTTTAGCTGTTGTTTTGGAGCTGGCAGATATTTACATCTACTCTTCATACCTTGTTTCATATTTAGAGCATTTTTACATGAATGATGTGTTATTTCTCAGAGGTGCTCTAACATCATTGAGCAGAGTTGCCACTGGAAGCTGTTTTCCAAATCTGCTGTTGAGTGCAGCAATTTAGGTAATGAGCTGTGACAAACCATATTCTGTAGTTCTGGATGTGATGATTAAAATTTTCCATATACACTTCTATGAGTTTAAGTTACTTAATCAACCCACAGTCTTTGATAAAACTTCAAGTCAGGCATATATGTCTGTTGGTTGTCATGGAGACAATTGCAGTAATAAGGACAATCCCATTCTGATTCACACATTCCTGATCTGCAGCTTGTAAATGGTGGTGCAATAAAGAAAAACCTGGAAATTATAAGGTACTTTTGCACTTAACTTGCTTTTAATAATTGTACAACATAGAGGAGCATGTTTGGATCTCCAGTCATAACCACGTTGTCATATGCCTGAGACATGGATTTCAAGTAAATTCACTTCCAGAATGAAGTTTGAGAGTTGAATCCTAACATCCATGTCTCATGCACATGACAGCATTGTTATGATCAAAGACATATGCTTATAGTTCTTTTCCTGGAATTTTACCTGATCCCGTGTGTGATGCCCCTGCACTGGCCCAGTAATCAAGGAGCTTCAATCCTTAACACTGGCATCAATGAGGGATGTACACAATGGGAGAACAAACAGTAATGTACAATTCCCCTTAAGAGCACAAAGAGATCACAGTCAGTTTGGGACTGGTTTCTGCCTCTTTCTCCAGATTCCCAATAAGACTCCCCACTGGCACAGCTATAGGGTTAAGATTTTGGCTGAGTGGTCAAGCCAAAACCTCCAGCACCCTCTCTGTCAAACCAGTGCTTTGTGCCTCTGCCCAAGTAACTCACACACACACACACACACACACACACACACACACACACACACACACACACACACACACACACACACACACACACACACACTTTGAAATTTGATTTATACACAAACACACAGAAACTCCTGGAGAGGGCTGGCACAAGTTTAATAGCTATGCCCCCCTTTGCCCAGATGATAAGGTAGTTATCATTGCCACCAACCAACTTTTTATCAGCTACTATAAGGCCCTTACAAGGGGTGTCCAATCCTATTATGTAATGTTACTATTATCCAAATGGTAGTTTTGACCAAGACTTGCATGGCTGTTTAGGAGTGGCCTGTACAGTCTCATCAAATACATATGCAAGTACCGTAAGAGCTTAAACATGTCTCACAAATATTAGCCACAAAGATAGGTTTAAATATATTTAATAATAAATAATAAAAGAACAAGACAATACTCAGAAAGCAAACACGGTTACTTCAGAGTTCAGAATCACAGGAAATATTTTAAAGCAATATTGCAGGACAATCTCAAATAAATATAAAAAACATCTAAACTAATCTTTATTATATTCCTATCTATATCTAAGAGAGTTACTATGCCCTAAGCCTTACTTACAAGCAGGCATATGCAGATGACGATGAGTGGATGTTTCCAAGTCAAAGACAAAATACAAAATACCCAGTCTCTCTCTCTCTCTGAGAGAGTTCTTAATTCAGTATCAAATATTAATGCTGGATTAGCTTGGATGACATCACTTTTTGTCACCTGCCTTAATTCCCACGCTAAACCAGAAACAAACAGAATTTAACACCTCTGTGTGAGATTTGCCTATCTCTCAGAACTGTGCAGCTGCTAGGAAGTCCTAAAGCAATAAAACACTTTTACATTTGAAACCTAGTAATTATTCTCTCCAAGACAATACAAAAAACCTCCAGCTCTAGACATCCTGTCTTCTTGCTGCATTGAAACTAACTTCTATAGCACATCATAAAGCACTTAATTTCAGCTTATTTTCTTGAAGTTTTGTAAGTAAATCTTCTATGTTCCAGCAGGGTATGTTGTGGTTACATTTTTGAAGCTCAGTACATAACATACAGTTCTGTATAAATCATGTCATGCTTCACAAATGGCACATTATTATTTACAAAATTCCAGAATAGCCAGGCTGGCAGTGTGACAACCCCCCTCCCAACAAAATAAAAACTCAAGCTAGTTTTTCAAGTGACCCTTCAGATATGTTGCTTGAGAGGGTTGAGCCTATCTGGGAATACCTTACCCCATTCCCTGTCTTGAGACCCCATCTATGTTGGCATTGCTAACCCCACTGTGGTGTTGCACTGTCATATCATATGCTTAAAACCCTAGGCTCCGCCTTAGTAACTTGACATTTTGCTGGCTGGCTTGATGTAGCCATATTAAGGGATTGTGTTCTGTAACTACAGTGAATTTCCTTCCATACATATAAGGCAGAGGTTTCTGCAGTGCCCACACTATGATTAGGCATTCCTTTTCTACAGCTGCATAGCATTCCTCCCTGGGCTGGTGCCTACGACTGAAATATACTACTGGGTGCTCTTCTCCCTCTGAGGAAACCTGGCTAAGCACAGCCCCTACCCCTAATGGTTTGAAGCATCCACCTGCACAACAAATTCTTTGCTGTAATCTGGATTGGCTAACACAGGGGGTCCTCCCAAAGGTCCTTTAAGCTTCTGGAATACCTGCTCACATGCAGGGGTCCATGCAACATATCTGGCCTGTTATTCTTTGTTAGGTCTGTGAGGGGAACAGCTACAGTACTATAACTGGGGAAAAACTTCCTGCACTACCCTGCTGTCCCTAAAAATGCCCTCACCTACTTTTTGGTAACAGGGGCAAGCCATGCCTGAATGGCTTGCACTTTGGCAGGTTCTGGCCTGATCTTACCACTCCTCAATCTATGTATCAGGTAGGAGATCTCTGCCATACCCACCTAACATTTGCTGGGCTTAATGGTCAACCCTTCCCTCTGTAGTCTACCCAGCATCTCCCTGACATGCTGAAGGTGCTCTTGCCAGGAATGGCTGTAGATGGCAATATCATCTAGGTAAGCAAGGGCAAAATCTCCTGCTCCTGCTAGGATATGATCTACCAACCTTTGCAAAGTCACTGGGGTGTTTTTCATCCCAAAGGGCATCTTCATGAACTCATACAAGCCAGAAGGAGTCACAAAGGCTGACCTCTGTCTCTAGCACTGGAAGTCAAGGGCATCTGCCAGTAACCTTTGGTAAGATCAATGGTGGTAAGAAACGTAGCCCCTTCCAGCTGCTCTAGGGCTTCACCTGTCCTAGGCATGGGGTAAGCATCTGACTCTGTGTGACTATTTTGTTTCCTGTAGTCCACACAGAACCTGGTGCTGCCATCCTTTTTGGTACCAGCACCAATGGGGAGGCCCAGGGACTGCTGGACTTCTGAATTACTCTTAGTTCCAACATTTCCTGTATCTCCTCCCCCAGAGTCGATTTGACTCTCTTAGGCACACTATAAGGGGCCTACTTAATAGGTCTTTGGGGTCCTGTATCCACATGGTGCTTCACCAGGTGGGTGCACCATGGTTTTCCACTGAACATGTCCCCAAACTCCTGCAACACTGCTCAGACTTCATGAACCTGGGTAGGAGATAGCTGCTGGGACATTGGGACCCCTTCCACTGAGGTGGCAGTCTCAGCCTCACTGTGGAGATCAGTCACCAGATCCCCCTCAGACTCCTCCTGTCATCCACTGCAAATACTCAGCACAAAGGCCTCCCTATCATGGTAATGTTTCATCATGTTAACATGGTAAAATCTGTGCCCTTGCAACCTGCCTAGCAATTCTACCATGTAGTTAACATCACTGACCTTCCTTACTACCTTGTAGGGTCCCTCCCAAGCTGCCTGCAGCTTGTTGAGTCTAACAGGAATGAGAACCATTACCTGTTGCCCTACAGCATACTCTCTAGCTCAAGCATTCCTGTCATACCAGACCTTTGTCTGCTATTGTGCTTCTGCCAGGTTCTCCTGAGACAAGCCTATGAGTTCCCTCACCCTTATCCTGAGGTTTAGGACATGTGCCACAACAGACTCCTTGTGAGATTAACACTCACCCTCCTACTCATCTTGAATCAAATCTAGAGGTCCCCTCACCCTATGACCATACAGCAACTCAAAGGGTGAACAAACTGTGGATTCCTGGAGGACCTTTCTATAAGCAAACAACAGATGGGGTAAATATTTGTTCCACTCCCTCTTAAACTGGTTTGCAAATGCTCATAGCATGAACTTGAGTGTAGAGTTTAACCTCTCAACAAGACCATTAGTCTGGGGATGGTAGGGGGTTGTCTTTAAGTGCTGCACCCCACAGTACTTCCATAGACAAGCCAGCAGGTCTGACATGAAATTGGAACGTCTGTCAGTCAGTATTTCTTTTGGAAAACCTACCCTGCTGAAAATTTCTGACAAAGCATTTGACACCTTCTATGCCTCAATGAAGGACAGAGCCACTGCTTCAGGGTATCTGTTAGCATAATCTATTACCACTAGAATATACATTTTCCCTGTGAAACTTGGAGTACTCAGAGGTCCACAATATCCATAGCTACCCTCTGAAATGGCTCCTCAATCGCAGGCAAAGGCATCAAGGGAGCTTTCACCTTGTCTCATGTGTTGCCTACATTTTGGCACTGCTCACAGGTCCTGCAGTACCCTGTTACTTCACTAGAAATCCCAGGCAAATAAAAGCTCTGCATAATACATCTCTGTATGTTTTATTCCCATATGACCTGCAAAGGGAATATCATGGGCTATGGCTAGACCTGCCAGATGATAGGGTCTGTGCACTACCAACTGCTGTATTCTCTCACCCTCTAGGCCTCCTTCAGGGGTCCATTCTCTATACAGTTTATCCTTTGTCCTAGTATACAGATTCCTCCTTCCCTTGAGAATCAGGTGCCTCACTAGCTACCTCCCTCAGGCCATGTAATGTAGGGTCGGAGAGCTGAGCCTATGTCAACTCTCTCTTAGTAATCTTTCCCAACTCTCTTTCCACAGGAAGTCTGGTATCCTCTGACAGTGGTGCCTCACTGTCAGCCTGGGTACTACTACTCAGCTCTGTCCTTGCAGTCATTTTGTCCAAGGAAACATCAGTACCCACAAGCAGCTGTCAGTCGCCTTCAGTCTCACTGCTACAGGGTAGCTCTCTCCCTGAAGTAACCACCTCACCAGTTCTGGCTGCAAGTGTTTGGTTAATCTGGGTCTTCTCCAGGCTGCCAGACCCACATGCTTGTCTCCAAGCCTGACTGCATGTAACTGCATGCACACACAGTACTACATTATCAAAATAATTCCCTATCAGGACATCTGCAGGGATATCCTCAAACACACCTACTTGCTGGCTTCCTTTTCCACCCTGCCAGTCAAGGTGAACCCTAGCCAAAGGTATTTGGAATGGGTCCCTCCTAAAGCTCTGACTGGAGTAGACTACCCAAGAAAGTAGTGTTCCTCTGTAACCATTGAAGGCTTCACAATGGTTAGGTCAGATGC
>NC_056744.1:661509698-661597198 GCF_019279795.1 Protopterus annectens
ACTTCCTCTGAATTTTTTGCCAACAATCCTTCAATAGCCTCTCCTGCTTAACAGAAAACAATGTATATTTGGATACATAGAATAAATTTTTGTCGGGTACCTTTTGTATGGTAGTTCTTACATTTCTATCTCCTTTTCTATAATCTATATTAATATTTTCTTTCTTAAATATTTTATTATA
Source organism: Protopterus annectens (assembly GCF_019279795.1). Classification (NCBI taxonomy): domain Eukaryota; kingdom Metazoa; phylum Chordata; order Ceratodontiformes; family Protopteridae; genus Protopterus; species Protopterus annectens. The sequence continues at coordinate 661,509,880 of NC_056744.1, forward strand.
ATTTTCTTGCAATGTATGTACAGTAATTATAACCTCTATTTTTAAACATATTAATGGCCTTAGCAACCTCCTTTTCACAATCTTGTTTATCACTACATAATCTATTAATTCTTAACATTTCCCCATAGGGGATGGAAGACAAAGTATGAGGCGGGTGACAACTAGAAGCATGTAACATATGGTTTAACTGATCAAATTTTCTATATATATTAGTTTTCATGTTACCATCTTCTAAATATTCTATAGTTATATCCAAATAGTTTACTACGTTTCCTTGTTGTAACCCATCAAATTTAACAGAATATTTATTGTTATTCAAAAATTCTATAAATTCTGATACTTCACTTTCTACACCCGGACATAAAAAAATCAAATCATCTATGTATCTGTAATATTGCTTTACATGTTTCCTATAGAAAGGACTTATAAAAATATGTGTATATTCCAACAGCCCCATGAATAGGTTAGCGTACATGGGGGCAAATGCTGCCCCCATGGCTGCACCTTGTATTTGATGTCAAATTCAAAGAAATTATGTGTCAAGCAAAAGAATAATAATTATTTTATGTATTGTGTTCTTGGGCTATCCCCTAAAAAATAATTCATTGCTTCAATTCCATATGTATGTTGTATACTAGTATAGAGACTAGTGATGTCTAAAACTAAAAAGTACATATTTGACTTCCATTAAGTTCCTTTAAATTTATCAAGGAAATCAACTGAATCTTTTGTATATGATGAACAACGAATAAGTAGCTGCCAAAGAACCTGGTAAACACTCCGCATCCAATTAAAACAATATAAAGCAAGAAGTCATAAATGGTCAGAACGAAGTGAAGCAGAATACAGTTCCAATAAAAACGTAATTTATTCACAGGTGTCTAGACATACATAAATAAGCGCTTTCGCTTAATAAAGCTTCATCAGATATATAGTACAATCACCCATAAAATAAAAGCAATATATATACAATTCAAAAAATTGAACTAACCAATCATACTCCTGTACCAATTAGAGAACTTAAAGTGATATAGTGTATAATACACCTACGCTATCAAACTAAACACATATAAACAGATTTCATGCAGCATCACATACTCTAACTAGATAAACAACTATGTTTAAAAACTAAAGCATATCACGTACAAATTGATTCAGATAAAAATGTAGACATATAAAACAGCACTACTAGCTAATGCAAATCTCTACCTTATTAAGGAATACACATATTGTCACTCTAAAACACTTTGAAAAGTAAATGAATATGTATGATACTGCTCACTCATAATTCTTACATTTGCTAAAAACATCATGTAAAGAACAAGTAAAGACTGCTCAAAATCTCTAGCATGTTGAAGACACACATATAGTGTCACTCTAAAATAGATGAGAAGAAATAAAAAATGGTGATCACTTATTATTCCTACATTTCCTAAGAAGGGGCTTGATAGATGCTCTTTCGTTGAGTCTCATACCTCTAGCTGCTCTTAATTTAATGATCCAATTACTCTCTCTACTCTCTGTGTGATTCCTAATGTCACCCTCATGTGTACTGGGGACTACAACTTCCAGGGCTCTAAACAAAAAAGTATGTGTTTCCCCATATTGTACAATGTGCTTCGCTAATGCATTGTGTATTGAACCTTTCCTAATGTAGTAAATGTGTTCATGTATCCTATCCTGGAAACACCTGTTGGTTTTACCAACATAGAATGACATGCTTATCTGGCATACAGCCAGATATACTAAATCAGATGTCATACAATTTGCTGTTGCTGTCATCTTAAATACCTTATTCAAATCTGGATGGAAAAATTCATTATTGGTGTCTATATATGAACAAAAATTACATTGACCACATGGTTCAGTATGTTCATCTCCAAATTTCAATCCCTTGTCTTTGGAGTAACAAAGCATCCTCTTCAAATTCCTCTTGTTTCTATACAGGAAACGTGGTTGTTCACCAACTATCATCTTTATGTTCTCATCTGTTTGTAAAATTGACCAGTGTTTACTAATGATTTCTCTAATCTCAATGTAATCTGAAGTATAAAAAGCTGGAAATTTGACAAAAGATTGTATGGAAGTTGTACCAATTACATTCATAGTCACAGGAGGTCCAAAATGTACTATATATCTGATGAAGCTTTTTTAAGTGAAAGCGCTTATTTATGTATGTCTGGACACCTGTGAATAAATTACGTTTTTATTGGAACTGTATCCTGCTTCACTTCGTTCTGACCGTTTATGACTTCTTGCTTTTATATATGATGGTATTTTTGTCACTGTGTCCAACAAAAAATAATACAAAAAACACCCTATGTTATGTGTAAAATAGCCCCTAGCCAAAACTATGGGGTGTCCTGGGGGCTTAAACATGTCTTTATGAATTTTTGGAACACAGTAAAATTTAGCCATAACACTATTTTTACTAGAAAATGTATTTTCAACATCCTTTTTGTGCCCACATCCTGCTTGAGAACTGACAGGTTGAAGTTATTACTTTAAATAAGAGTAGTCATCATGAGTATAGATCTAATCCAGCTTCAGTATTACCCAGGAGACTTTTGGATCTTCTCTTCTCCTGTTTACAAAACCTAAATAGTGAGCAGTATTCTCAGATGTTTAACATTCTCAGGTAACACAAGTTCTGGAGATGAAACCTTCTTGTTGTGATGTACATGTAGAGATAGCCTTCTGTGGAGATTGAATAAACTCTTGTGGGGCCAGCTCTGTTTAGTTCTTAGTCACTAACCTCCAGAGTTACTTTACCTTTCTAGATATCCCTGATAACTTCAGATCCTTTTACATACCAGACATCCAGAAACTAACATTAGCCCTCCTAAGTTGGAATTCTAGCAGTTACAAAGTATATAATCAGTTAATCTCTCCCTGTTTCCACATCATCCACTGTCCTTCATGCATCACTCATGTTGCCACCAACACATGGGAGATGCATCTGATTTCCACATTTAATGTAGTTATTGCTAGGCTGTCTCTGGCTAGAACTTCACTATATGTTTCTGTGCTGTCAGTTAATGATGTGGTATATCAGCAACTACATCAAAGCCCATTCAATCACATTTAACAGACTGAATGGACCTGGATGGTCCTGCAATAAACGTATTTTACATGGGAAATCCCTTAGCACACAACCCCCCATGGCCAATTCTATACCCCCTACACCCCTTTATCAGTTCTTGGAATGTAAATTAGAATTTATTTCCGTGGTAGTCAATTCAATTTGTTAGGCTCAATTGAGCAGGCTTAAGTATATTAATTACTGACCAGATGTATGACTGCCTACAGTAAATGATTTCCACAAAAGGGGTACCTTGTCTCTCATCAACTAAAAGTGTGATACTTAAACATCTATCCTTCTCACACCCTCTGCATATTCTGAACACCACTTTCCACCAAAGTAAACTTAGTACACAAATAACAACAAAAGTTAGGGCAAACACATGGAAGCATCCATGGTTCAAAGTCTTCAAAAACTGTACACATCCTCACTACTTTCTCATCAGAATTTGGGAGGTGTACCCTAATGATTGTCCTTTGTAGCAGATGGTGTAACTGTATGATCCAGAAGGTGATTGCTGGGACATATCCCATGGCATATAAATGGCATATATTAATATCAACTATGTCTGTAATAGATAGTCATTTATGCAAAGGTAGATGTTCCACTACAATCCTGATATCTTGGCTATAACTGAAGCTTGTTTAAGATCTGACATCCTTGACTGTGAAATTCTGCCCCCTTGATTCTATGTCATTGAATGAGATAATCACAACAAAGTGCCAAGTTGGTGTGGTCTGCATTCACAATGACACTTTACGGTTCACCATTCGGATGACCTAGATCACATACTTGCCACATAGGTAGACTGTTGTCCCCTAAACAGACGGAAATAAATGAAAACAAATTAAAAAAATATATATCAAAAAAGATTTAACCTAGCTTTATGACTCACCGTATAATATTAGTAATAATGTTGGTAACTTACTCGTGTGACTTAAACTTAACATGAAAAATTAAGGGAGGGATTCAATAAAGCCTACATGGAGTTTTTCCAAGTAGTTATAGTGGCACAGTGCTTGCATGGAAGTAAGCAGCAATGTGATCCAGTAAATGCAGAAAGGCATGCAAGACCGTGCAGACACGGAAGTGTCTGTGGCATGCAGATCACCTCATAAGCAGGTGAACTGCATGCAAATGAGGGTGCTGGAGTGATCCAGCAAGCAGATTGGCAGTCCTGTAGACCCTGTGTTGGTGTTGGATGTGTACATGGAAAATTTCCGTGTACAAGAAAATAAAAATTGAACAGGGGCTATAAAAGCTCATGTAGAAGGTCAGAAATTGCATAGTAGACACATGTATGTGCAAAACTATGCCCTGTGTGTCCAAAATGTAATGGGAAATAATTTAAAATAATTATTTCTTTTTAATACCCATATTATGTTTGCATGCAGCACAGCAGCGGACAAACATGCTGTTATGCAAAAAATATATTTAAAAGTTTAAAAATGAGAAATTAGAATTATGTGGCAATAATGCATTATATAGCCTTGCATGCAGTATGTACAATGGTAGATATCTGTAGTTGCTAAGGAGACAGGCCCTGGAATAGTGTAGTATCCGTGTTGTGCACACATATTTGAATGCAAATGAGCTGGGTTACTGAATAGGACAAATGTGTTACCATGCCTACAAATAAAATTTATGTAGCCCCAGAAATGTGTTGGTGTCCGCAGGAAAGGTAGCTGACATCAAAAGGGGGTGTGTCACCATATGTTTAACCACATTGGAGTTCAGCAGTGCCCATTTGTACAGTGCATGCTCAGCTGAGCAGGGGTGTGTGTCCAGTGCTGCTAAGCTTTGATGAGCTTCTGGGCATGTGTTTTAGCTGGTTTGAGAATGTTTGCGTGGCATGCAACTGTGCTGAGTGTGCCACTCCATGGAGGTATGTCTACTGACTGATAAGCATTGGTTATACAAGTGGTGCGGGTTTGCACACCATGCTGCAGTGCTTAGCAGGGAAAACATTTTAAAAAAAAAGGAATTGCCTGTGAAAACCAATCATATATAAATTACTGATAACCCCTGTTCCACTTACACTGGCCCATTCAAACCCCGCAATGATGTACCTGGCAGATGGAATGCATCATAGCCAGTCGCACAGGCTGCATCTGCAGCTGGGCACTATAAATAATGCAGACACCCTACAATCTGATTTTTCCCCCATACTCTGCACCACTAGAGTACAGACTTGGGAGTTTTAACTGAAGGAATGTTAGGGGCTGCTGCAGGTCTGCTACATATGTATGTGCTAGATGCTGAGGGCAGTGCTGATGCTGCTGTTGACAATAAGCCTAGACTGAGAAGGAGAAGAGTATTCAGACCCAGGGTAACCTTCCAGGAGTTACATGAGTTGGAGATTGTAGAGCACTACAGAGTGGACAGGCACATAGGTTCATAGGTCCATAGGTTGGTACTAGGCTATCTGCCTGAAGGCATTTATAAGTCTAGCCAGAATGTGTTGGCTTTTGCCACCCCCATAGATTAGTTCCCTGTGCCTCTGTCCAGCAGAGTCACTGAAGTGATTCCGGAGGTAAACTTTCTGTTTCCCATCCACTCGTCAAGGTTTCTTTTGAAGAGTGTAAGCGAGGAGCTCTGCCTAATGTAGATTGGGATCTTGTTCCAAACCATGGGAAATCTCTGGGACAGGAATCTATCCCTCCAGCATGTCCTATTTATTGTTGTGGTGAGGTTTAGATCCCTAGAGCGTGTGGCTCGAGGGGATAAGGTTTTCATTAGGTGGAGCATGTCCATCAATTCTGGGTTGGACATGGCCTTGTATGTCAGGCAGAGATCACCTCTGAATAGGCGGTATGCAACTGAGTACAACTAGAGTTTCTTCAGTCAAGCTGCATAGGGAATCTGTGTGAGGCCAGTGATCCTCTTGGTGAGGTACTTCTGTGGTCTTTCCAGCTGTTGCAGGTGTCTTGTAAGGTACATCCTAAATGGGGCATTGTACTGTATGATGGGTCTGATGAGTGATGAGTAGAGGGGCACAATGACCTCTTTTGATCTGGATACCAACCCTTTTGGGATTAGGTGGGCCACATAGAAGGATTTTCTAACCACTACGGAAATGTGATTACTATCTACTTGGGTCCCCAGATCCCTTATTATGTCTTCCATATTTATGGGACTACCACCTATGTGGTAGTTTGTGGGTACTTTGTTTTTTTCAAAGGGGATAGCTATGCACTTTATGGCATTTAGCTTGAGGCCATGATTTTGACACCAGGTATCCATCTCAGTGAGACCCTTTTGGAGGATGTCTGTGTCAGCTGGAGAGTCAATTATAGCCCCTTGTTTGCAGTCGTCTGTGAACTTGGTCAGCCATAGTCCTCCTGTGCTTGCCTGTACATCTGAGAAGTATATGCCGGACAGGAGGGGTCCTAGGACTGAGCCATGGGGAATGCCACTTGTAACTGGTTTAGAGTCAGACCTAGCTCCTGCAACTCTCACCATGTGGGTTCTGTCCATGAGCCAGTTGGCAATCCATCTTGTGATGTAGGGGTTTATGTTCAGGCTAGTGAGCTTGTCTATAATACCAAAATGGGGAATGGTGTCGAAGGCATTAGCGAGGTCTAGGTAGGCTGTGTGTATCACCTTTCCCTCACCTATAGTCTTGGTAACTGTCTCAAAGAAGTCCACCAAGTTTAGGAGGCATGATCTGCCCTTAACAAAGCCAAACTGGGTAGGGTCTAGTGTTTGGAGGTTCTCAATGTCTCTGTTAATGAGTTCCATGATGATGCGCTCCATAGCCTTGCAGACCAAGCTAGTCAGGCTTATAGGGTGATAGTTCCTGGGGTCTGTTGTGGCTCCACCTTTGTGGAGCAGAATAACTGTTGCTGTGCACCACTCTATGGGTATGTAGCCTGTGGAGAGGCTGAGTTTGAACAATGTGTTTAGGTGAGGGGTTAGTTCGTCTTTGAGCTCATGTAGGACACAGCCTGGGACACCATCCAGTCCCATTGATGCTGTGTTTTTGGCTTTGGAGAGGGCTGTTTTAACCTGAGTGTCTGTGATTTCAGGGACTCTACATTTTTCTGGTATGGTTATGGGCCCTTTTGGGGGTGAGGGGGGGGGTGAAGTTTGCAATTAACCTGTCTGCCAGGATGTTGGCAATATCAGTCGGTTCAGTGTATTTTGTGCCATTATGCACTAACTCTGAGCAGATCTGAGCATTATCACTTAGATTCTTAACATAGCTAAAGAATGCCTTGTGGTTATCTTTGGAGTCCTTGGCAATTTTTCTTTCAAAGCTCGCCTTGGATGATTTTATGAGGGATTGTAGTTTCTTGCTGACACTGATCAGGAATGTCTTCCCTTCTTGAGATTTTACTCTTTTCTGTACTAGTTTCCTCCTTCTATTGTATAGCTTGTTTATGGCAGGAGTCCACCAGACTGGTTTCCTTTTTATGGAGGAGTGAGTCTTGGTTTTGCTTGGGATGACACGATCCATGAATTCTTGTAGCTGCCCGTAGAATGCATTAGTAAAGGATTTTGCAGCTTGAAAAGTGTTATCCTTCAGCATGGGGGCTTTGAAACTTTCCATCTCGGTCTTAAGTAAAGTGAAGTTTGCTTTTGAAAAGTTTTTCACGGTCGTTTTCTTGTCCAGGGGTGGGGGTGGAATATGGGTATCCAAAGTGATTTGTTTATGGTCAGATCTAACCAGGGAGAGGTTGATCTCTGGTGTGGAACACCAGTCACCCATGTTGGTGATGACCAGGTCCAATATGTTGTCACCTCTGGTGGGAGTGTTGACCAGTTGAACCAGGGCATTTGAGTTTATAAATTCTAGGAAAAGTTGGGCAAGGGAGTTAGTACTTGAGTAGTTCTCCCAGTTAATGTTTGGGTAATTGAAATCAGCTAATATTAGGGTGTTTGGTAGGACCTTTATGTTTCCCAGTGTTTCCAGAAATGCGGAATGGGGGTCCTGGGACATGGTGGGTGATCTGTAGCAAGCTACAATTTGAATTGCAGTTTTTCCCATTGTTAGTTGCACATGGATGATCTCTGAAGCATCGTGCTGTGCCACTAACCTGGAGGTGTGGGTATCCTTGATGAATATTGATACACCCCTGCCTTTTCTATTTCAGTTTGGGTTCTGTGGCCAAAATGTATGGTATGAGTTGTATCCTGGTAGTGCTGGGGTGCTCTCTGGATCCTTAAACCAGGTTTCTGTTACTGCACATATAACGATTTTCTCCATACTGAGGAGTGCCTTGAGTGCATGCATTTTGATGTTTAGACTTCTGGCATTGAGTAGCATTACCCTCAGTTTTTTGTTACTTGTGCTATTTATGGCGGTGGGTTTGTCTTTTGAGCCTTGCCTAAAAAAGGCTCTATGGAGGTGGCAAGAGCCTTGGCCAGTATTCAAAAGCCTAAGGATGACAGGTGCAAGCTGTCTCTAGCAAAGCAATGGATTGTCAAGCATGTCATCACAGGTGAACAGACACTGAATCCCCTTTGAATGACACCAGAAACTTAGCCAATTGTTGAAATCGAGAATGTTTTCTTTATACCGTGGTATCATTCTTGGTGATGGCAGGATGCTACTCAGGGTCAGGGTCATACCAGCCTGGGCTACATGATCAGAGAGCTCTTCCATGTCTCTCTTCATGTAGTCCAGGGAGGTACAGCTCAGGTCATTCACACCATCATGGACAATGACAAAGTCATATTTGTACTTGTTCTGGAGTGACCTGAGTGCTTTTGTTATGTGGTGGATCCTGGCAACTGACAGGCAGCTAACAGTAACCTTCTCCTTATTCAGTCTAGTGAGTGGGACATCAGTGTGCCTGACTATAGAGTCACCTATTGCTAGTATGTTGAGTATGTTATTTTGCCATAAGGGCTGTGACTGCATGGCACACTGGTTTTGTGAAGCGTGTGTTTCATGGTTTGTGTTGGGGGGTGGAGGTTGCTTGGATGTTTGCTTTAGAGATCTCTGTTGGTTTTGCAGATTTTTATTTAGAGCTTCTGAGTATGTTTTCATGTATTTATGTGTGTTTTTTGCCGCTGTTGGTTTAATGGGTCTATGTAAGACTGGTGGTGTGATGCAAGTATTTCCCTTCTCCTCTTGACTGTCTGATCCAGTCTTGGGTTGAGAGAGCTTAGCCTCTCGTTTGGCTGTATAACTGCATCTCTCGCATGTATTAGTGTTTGGTGGTAGGAGGAGGGGGTTGTCTGTGTACATGAGGTAGTCATAACATTGCCTCAAAATGCCCAGATTCACCATTTGGACTGGAGTGTACAACTGAAACTGCCCTTTAGACATGCCTGGATAGGTACAGCAAACTGTTTTACTGGATGGCTGGTAAGGTCGAATAGAGAACCTTGTCCTTCTGTACAGGACAGGAGGGTCTAGTGCTAAGGTTTATAAGTGATTGCTATAAGTTTTGAGCAAGTGCCGGGCTGAGAAATGAATAGCTTGAGTGCTTAAGTTGAAAGTTTGTCTAGTTTAAAGGGAAAAATTGAAGAGGAGACTTTGTGGAGCCAGGAATACTTTTACCCTAGCTAACCAGCACTGCCAGGCGTGCAAAACCAGGCAAATACCATGTTTATAGCAGGGAAATGAAAGAGATAGAAATTAGCCAAAAATGGCTTATAAACTACTAACTTCTGGGCTGAAACCACTCCTCCAGGGACAGATAGGCTGCTCATAGCTCCCCTCTCTCACAGGCGAACAGAGAAACTTCCTTCTATCCAAGTAAGGTATGGGCAAATACAGAGATTTGTAACACAGCCCTGAATTCAGCACTAACCTAACTGGACCATACTTGCTTAGAAATGCGGGAAGCAAGTATATATATATATTTTTTTCCAGAAATTAAAGCAGATACACTAAAAAAAATAGGTTAAAAGCATTGAAAAGGATACTTATTGTTATATATCGCAGATCAGAGTTGTAATCAATGCCCCCAGTAATAAAGTAGGAAGAAACACACAGTAAAAACAGATGAATAAAGTGCAGTTTATAAATAGAATAAAGCTCAGGTACACAACCACGCCAACTAGTATTTCTTCCTTAACGCAAAGTAAATTTATTCGTCCACAAAACAAAGCGTTTTCGCCAGTCTGAATAGACCAGCTTCCTCAGAGAAATAAAACATTTTAAAATATTGCGCTCTTTATACGCATAAAATCACGTTGTGTGAAAGGTGTACATCACTTCCTGAAGTTGTGTTATAAGCCATCCCACACTTCCTACCATTTTATATACATCAATACAAAAATACAAAAATACTAGAATCATAAAGTTTTCACACCACGCCATTTTTACAACGACCCAGATACACACACATAATGTATAATGTCATCCGACCATTAGAATAAATATAAAAACTTTAAAAATATTAATCTAAAATTTGTTACATACAGTTAGTGTAATATTTACTACCTAGACGTGTCTCTTCCAATTAAAGGCACAGTCCGGTATTTTCCAATTACAGCTGTACAAAATCAATAGTTAAAATATAAAACTATTAAATAAACTTTACTCTTGACTTATTATTCATGTAAATTGTGTTTTATCATGAAGAAATAGAAAATTATATATATAAATATCCTAAACTCAAAATGTATGAAGTGTGTGTTGTTGTTAATCTCTCACACTAAATCTAATTCTATATGGAGCTATTGTAAGATATATAGGATACTTATATGTTTCATGCCCTCTATTTTTTATCGTCAAGGATTAATCAATTCCTGACATCCAGGCTTACAAAAAATTGAGCGAAAGTGAGCCCACACATACCATTGTGGTTGATTACACAGCAGTGGAACCTACTTCAAAAAATACTCAAGAAGATACACGGAATTTTTCCCGAAGCTTCATTACAACATACAACATGGAATTTAAGGAAATTAATTCCATTCTCTATAAAAATTGGGCGTTCATTTCTAGTAATAGATTTTTACTAGAAAAATTGGGTATAAAACCAATTGTGGTTTATAGGAAAGGAAGGAACTTAAAAACCTTATTAGAAGGAAACTACAGTGAAGAGTCCTTCACTAGACAAAAAGGAACATTCACTTGTGGACGATGCAACTGGTGTAACTGTGTCAAAACAGGGAGTTCCTTCCAAATCAGAGGAAAGAAATACCAAATAAGACAAAAAATCAATTGTGAAACAAAGTCCATTGTCTATCTGGCCATTTGCGATAGCTGCCCGGCGTACTATGTTGGAAAAACAGATAGAAAGTTCCGGGAGAGAATTTACCAACATATGTACGCCATAAGAAAACAAAATATGGATAATGCTTTAGCAAAGCATTTAGATCAACATACAGGACACAAATTTTATTTTATGGCTATTGATCATATCCCCCAGAGTATTAGAGGAGGACCTACGTCGATTAGGCTTGAAACCAGAGAGTTGGAATGGCAAATCAAATTGGATGCCTTCAACTCCCCGGGGTTAAATGATAATTGCAATATTGCTTGCCTTCTCAAATTGAAAAGTTACCTTAGATAACCTAATTATAGCTAATATAACGGGTATCTTAAGGGACAGTCAGTGAGAACCTAGGTTTTTATAAACCCTCGGATATTTTTTTATATATACACATATGGATTTTAGTACAATTTGATGGGACAATTAGGGCTATAAGAGTATTTGCGATCTACATAGGGCTTGATTACAAATATACCCCTTCATAACTGTAATAACAACAGATCTGGGGGTTATGGATCAGTGTTATAGACCCTGGGGGTACCAAAAGCTTGACCCAATCATTACTTATTTATCCATATAATTATGTACACATTAAGGTGAAGGACTGTTGACTTACTGTACTCATAATAATTTTGTTACAGGACCATGGGGAGTATTAAAGCTTGACTTAACTAGTCAATTATTTACTTTTATACAAGGATGCCAGATAGCTGTAATCATGTATACATTGAGGTGAAGGACCGTAGACATACTGCATCTATAAAAATTTTTTGTAAGCCTGGATGTCAGGAATTGATTAATCCTTGACGATAAAAAATAGAGGGCATGAAACATATAAGTATCCTATATATCTTACAATAGCTCCATATAGAATTAGATTTAGTGTGAGAGATTAACAACAACACACACTTCATACATTTTGAGTTTAGGATATTTATATATATAATTTTCTATTTCTTCATGATAAAACACAATTTACATGAATAATAAGTCAAGAGTAAAGTTTATTTAATAGTTTTATATTTTAACTATTGATTTTGTACAGCTGTAATTGGAAAATACCGGACTGTGCCTTTAATTGGAAGAGACACGTCTAGGTAGTAAATATTACACTAACTGTATGTAACAAATTTTAGATTAATATTTTTAAAGTTTTTATATTTATTCTAATGGTCGGATGACATTATACATTATGTGTGTGTATCTGGGTCGTTGTAAAAATGGCGTGGTGTGAAAACTTTATGATTCTAGTATTTTTGTATTTTTGTATTGATGTATATAAAATGGTAGGAAGTGTGGGATGGCTTATAACACAACTTCAGGAAGTGATGTACACCTTTCACACAACGTGATTTTATGCGTATAAAGAGCGCAATATTTTAAAATGTTTTATTTCTCTGAGGAAGCTGGTCTATTCAGACTGGCGAAAACGCTTTGTTTTGTGGACGAATAAATTTACTTTGCGTTAAGGAAGAAATACTAGTTGGCGTGGTTGTGTACCTGAGCTTTATTTTATTTGGAGTTGGTACTTTTGTTGAAGTTTATAAATAGAGTTGCTTGCTACTGAGATATGTCTGCATACATCAACTGGACATAAGCTGATTTAAGTATATTTTCTGCATTTTATTGTGGTTTTATAATTTGGACTGATTCCTCAGATCTAGCTCTGTTGAAACTGTCTTGTGTGTGTCTCTGAAGCTCTGCACTAGTTGTTAAACTGCTTTGAAATTCCTTTAAGTGTTAATTAGCTTGGGGGGTTTCTGATAACATTAAAACCGGTGTTGGTTACATTTCTTGTAATCATTTTAAATAGAGTTGCTTGCTACTGAGATTTGTCTGCATACATCAACTGAACATAAGCTGATTTAAGTATATTTTCTGCATTTTATTGTGGTTTTATAATTTGGACTGATTCCTCAGATCTAGCTCTGTTGAAACTGTCTTCCCCACTCCCCTCCCTGTTCTTGGTTGTAGTTTAAATTTGGTGGCTTTTGCAGTGCCCGCCCCACTGTAGATTTGATCTAGGACACTCCCCCAGTCCCATCTCTTTACCGCATTATATCTATTAAACCCTCTCTGCACTTGCTTTTAGTCCTTTTTAATTTAATTACATTTTTTTCAAACTGTGTGTGGACTAATATTGCTACATACTCAAGTGTGCCAGCATGCACTGCATGTGAATTGTTTTTACTACTGTTTTTGCTACTTTTCTGAAAAAAAAAAAAAAAAAATTATCTGCTTTTACTGTATTTGTGTTTCTTCCTAATTTATTTTGCTTTTGCGTCATCTTAAAAGTACTCAGTTGTATTTATTACTTCTTGGTGCAACTCATTCTAAGCCTTTTAGTTTAAGCACTTGGGCTTCAGACCAGTTGTTTTACATTAAGAAGGTTTGTGGTTTGCACTGTAGTGGCATGACAGGTAGCTTACATTCTTCTAAGTTGGGAACTGCTGATTGAAGGCTCAGTGTCAGTTATTCTAAAAGTGTATTAATTTTGGTTTAAGCACTTGGGCTTCAGGCCAGTTATTTTACATTAAAATGGTTCGTGGTCTGCACTCTCGTGGGAGGAGAGGCTGGACTCTGCCCTTCTGAGCTGGGAATTTCTGGTTAAAGGCTTATAGTGCCTGCATATTTGAACTGCTTCTTACTGAAATTGGTACACCTTGTTTGCTGTAGCGTAGACTAGATCCAGGCCTGCTGAATCTAGCTTTCTTTGTATAACTTAAGCACTAATCCAGGCATTCTTCAAAGTATTCAATTGTATTTATTACTGCTTGATAGTAACTTGATTAAAGTGTAGCTATCATTCTAAGTCTTTTGATTAAGCACTTGGGCTTCAGACCAGTTGTTTTACATTAGGAAGGTTTGTGGCCTGCACTGTGGTGGCAGGACAGGTGGCTTACATCCTTCTAAGTTGGGAACTGCTGATTGAGGGCTCAGTGTCTGTTATTCTAAAAGTGTATTAGTTCTGGTTTAAGCACTTGGGCTTCAGGCCAGTTATTTTACATTAAGAAGGTTCGTGGTCTGCACTCTTGTGGGAGGAGAGGCTGGACTCTGCCCTTCTGAGCTGGGAATTTCTGGTTAAAGGCTTATAGTGCCTGCATATTTCAACTGTTTCTTACTGAAATTGGTACACCTTGTTTGCTGTAGCATAGACTAGATCCAGGCCTGCTGAATCTAGCTCTGTTTGTATGCGTGTTGTTTGTTTGCTTGTTATTTCCCTGAAATGCTAATACCACCTAAACCGCAGCTTTTCAGCGCTTCTGTGGATCCCTAGTGATATCTGCATTGCTTACTGTACTCATTTCCTTGTTTCACTTAAAAGAAAGTTACTGTTTGTCATTTTTGCATTTAAGTTACCTGTAACACATTGCATTTAAGTTACCTGGCACTTGCTCACTAAAGGCACTTGCTCACTAAAGCAATTATATAAGTCAGCACTAAAAAATTAAAAGCACTACACTCTCACAATGTCCTCTCAAGTACCTTGTTCCCCAATGGCCCTTTTTTTTCCAATTATAAAGGAATTCCCAATACTATTCTAGCATGTCCAAAGGTCAGTTGTTAATCTTCACTCCGGTCCAGCTGGTGAATCTGGGAATCTTGAGGCAAAGTTACAACTGCCTCATGTACACAGACAACCCTCTCCTCCTCCCAAATAAATTCCAACACATGTGAGAGATGCATCCATATAGCCAAACTGGAGGCTAAGCTCTCTCAACTCAGTACTGGCGTAACCAGCCAGGAGGAGAAGGAAACCACACTCAGTACAATTCCAGTCTCACATAGACCTACCACTACAGCAGACCAAACACATAAACATACAAAAACATACTCGGAGGCTCTAAATAAAAATCTGCCTAAGCAGCAGAGACCTCCAAAGCAGACACCCAAGCAACCGCTACCCCAAAACAAAACACGTGCAACACATATCTCACAAAGCCAGTGTGCCGAACAGTCACAGCCCTTAAGGCTAAACAACACACCTGATACACTTGTAACAGGTGACTCTATCATCAGGCACACTGATGTCCTGCTCACCAGGCTGAACAAGGAGAAGGTCACGGTGAGCTGCCTGTCAGGTGCTAGGATCTGCCACATAACACAAGCACTCAGGTCACTCCAAGGCAAGTACAAATATGACTCAGTCATTGTCCATGCTGGTGTGAATGACCTGAGACGTACCTCCCTGGACTACATGAAAAGAGACATAGAGGAGCTCTCTGAGCATGTGGCCCAGGCCGGTATGACCCTGACCTTGAGTAGCATCTTACCCTCACCAAGAATGATGCCACAATATGAAGACAAGATGATCAATTTCAACAATTGGCTTAATTATTGGTGTCATTCAAAGGGGATCCAATGCCTGTCAGCCTGGGATGACATGCTCGACAAGCCACGATGCTTCGCTAGGGATGGCCTGCACCTGTCACCCCTGGGCTTTCGGATATTGGCAAAGGCTCTTGCTACCCCCATAGTGCCTTTTTTAGGCAAGGCTCAAAAGACAAACCCACCTCCATAGGTATCACAAGGGATAAGAAACTAAGAGTAATGCTACTCAACGCCAGAAGTCTAAACCTCAAGATGCACGCACTCGAAACTCTCCTTAGCATGGAGAAAATCAATATCTGTGCAGTAACAGAAACCTGGTTCAAGGCTCCTGAGAGCACCCCAGCACTACCAGGTTATACCTCATACCATGCTTTTTGGCCCCAAAACTTGGACCGACCCACAAAGGAGGGGGAGTATCAATATTCGTCAAAGATACCCACACCTCCAGGTTGGTGGCACAGCACAAAGCATCAGAGACTATCCATGTGCAAATAACAGTGGGTAAAAATGCCTTCCAGTTTATAGCCTGCTACAGACCACCCTCCCTAACCCAGGAACCCCACACAGCCTTCATGAGAACACTGGAAAATATGAAGGTCTCTCCAAACACCATTATATTGGGTGACTTCAACTACCCAAACATAGACTGGGAGCATTACTCTAGCTCCAACACCCTAGCCCAAAGGGTCCTAGAATTTATAAACTCAAATGCTATGGAACAACTTGTTACCACTCCCACAAGAGGGAAAAACATACTGGACCTGATCATCACCAACATGGGGACTCTATGCTCCAGACCAGAAGTGTATCCCTCACTGGTAAGATCAGGCCATAAACTAATCTCACTGGATGTTCACATCCCGACACTACCCCCTGCCCAGAAAACCACAGTGAAAAACTTCTCTAAAGCAAATTTCACACTCCTCAAAACTGAGGTGGAATCCTTCAAAGCCCCCGGGCCTGTGGAAAATACGGCCCAGACCGCAGAATCCTTTATAAATGCATTCTATGAACACCTTCAGGAATGCATGGATCATGCGATCCCAAATAAAACCAAGACCCAATCCTACAAAGGCAGATGTCCTGTCTGGTGGACCCCAGCCATAAACAAGCTATACAATAGAAGGAGGAAGCTACTAAATGATAGAGCAAAATTCCAAAAAGGGAAGGCATCTCTGATCAGTATTAGCAAAAAACTATGGGCACTCATAAAATCGTCTAAGGCCAGCTTCGAGAGAAAAATTGCACAGGACACTAAGGATAATCACAAGGCTTTCTTTAGTTATGTTAGGAACCTGGGTGGTAATTCCCAGATATGCTCAGAATTAGTCCAAAATGACAAAAAATTCACCAAACCCACGGATATTGCCAACATCCTAGCTGACAGGTTCAGCGCAAACTCCCCCCCCTCCCCACCAAAAGGGCAAATATCTATTCCAGCAGAGTGCTGCCCCCCTGACATCTTGGATGCTCAGGTAAGAGCTGCCCTCTCCAAAGCAAAAAACACAGCATCAATGGGACCAGACGGTGTCCCAGGCTGCGTCCTACATGAACTCCAAGAAGAGCTAAACCCAAACATAAAACTACTGTTCAATCTCAGCCTTACTACAGGATATGTACCCAAAGAGTGGCATACAGCAACTGTAGTCCCTCTCCACAAAGGTGGTGCCTCAACGGATCCTGGAAACTATCGCCCCATAAGCCTGACTAGCTTGGTCTGCAAAGCTATGGAAAGGATAATCATGGACCTCATAAATAAAGATATTGGGGACCTACAAACACTGGATCCTATCCAGTTCGACTTTGTTAAGGGCAGATCCTGCCTCTTAAACCTGGTTGATTTCTTTGAAACAGTCACCAAGGCCATTGACGAGGGGAACGTGGTCCACACAGCCTACCTGGACCTCAAAAAAGCCTTCGATACAATACCCCACTCGGGCATTATAGATAAGCTCACCAGCTTAAATATAAACCCCTATGTCACTAGATGGGTTGCAAACTGGCTCAAGGACAGAACCCACATAGTTAGATCTGCTGGAGCCATGTCAGACTCCAAACCAGTTACAAGTGGCGTCCCACAAGGCTCAGTCCTGGGACCTCTCTTGTTCAGTATATATTTCTCGGAGGTACAGGCCAACATGGAAGGACTGTGGCTGACCAAGTTCGCAGATGACTGCAAACTGGGCGCCATAATTGATGCTCCAGTCGACGCAAGCATCCTCCAAAAGGGCCTCATAGAAACAGACAACTGGTGCCAGAGCCATGGCCTCAAGCTAAACGCCAAAAAGTGTATAGTCATCCCCTTTGGCAAAAACAAAGTGCCCACAAATTACCACATAGGTGGTAATCCATTAGGTACAGAACAAATAATTAGGGACCTGGGGACCCAAGTTGATAGCAATCTCTCATTTGGCAACCACATGGCCAAAGTGGTTAGAAAAACATTTTATATAGCCCACCTAATCATGAAGGGATTCACATCTAGATCAGGGGAGGTCATCGTGCCTCTTTACTCATCCCTCATCAGGCCCATAATTGAGTACAATGCCCCTTTTGGGATGTACCTTACCAGACACCTGCAGCAACTGGAAAGACCCCAAAAGTACCTCACCAAGAGGATCAAAGGGCTCAAACAGATGCCATATGCTGCCTGGTTAAAGAAACTCCAGCTCTACTCAGTGGCATACCGCCTGTTCAGAGGCGATCTGTGCCTGACGTATAAAGCCATGTCCAACCCGGAATTAATGGACATGCTGCACCTCAGAAAATCCAAATCCTATCAAGCTACACGCTCGAGAGACTTGAACCTCAGGACTGAAATAAATAGGACATGCTGGAGGGACAGATTCATAACCCAGAGGCTCCCTTCACTCTGGAATAAAATCCCAGTCCAGGTTAGGCAGAGTCCCTCAATGACTCTCTTCGAGAGGAATCTTGATGAGTGGATGGGAGATCGTAGGTTTACCCCGGGTATGACTTCTGTGTCACTGTTAGACAGAGGCACAGTATACTAATCTGAAAAAAAAGGGCATAGCAAAATTTATTTAAAATGGGTGTCGAAAGCCAAACACATTCAGGCTAGGCTTATAAATGCCCTAGGGCAGATAGCCTAGTATGAACCTATGAACCTATATATATATATATATATATATATATATATATATAACAATAGAAAATGAACAAACTGACTTAAACAAGTTACCCAATTAACCAGAAAAAAAGCTCAGAACTGAGCCCTGTTCCAGCAGTCTTCAATCAGACAAGTTCTAACTGCACACCCCTGCTTACTAGGGCACAGGGGAACCTTCTCCAAAAAAAGATGGCCTGGATCAGTGCTCAAGTTATACAAAAAAAGCTAGATTCAGCCGGCCTGAATCTGGTCTATGCTACAGCAACAAGGCGCACCAATTTCAAAAAGAAACAGTTCAAATAAGCAGTCACAATATGCCTGTGACCAGAAATTCCCAGCTCAGAAGGGCAGAATCTAGCCTTTCCTCCCACAAGAGTGCAGACCACAAACCTTCTTAATGTAGAATAACTGGCCTGAAGCCCAAGTGCTTAAGCCAGAACTAATACACTTTTAGAATAGCAGACACTGGGCCTTCAATCAGCAATTCCCATCTTAAAAAGGATGTAAGCTACCTGTCCTGCCACAACAGTGCAGATCACAAACCTTCTTAATGTAAAACAGCCTGTATGAAGCACAAGTGCTTAAACCAAAAGACTTAGAATAACAGTTACAATTTAATCAGGCTACAACCAAGCAGTAATAAATGCAGCTGAATAAAAAAAAATGAGTACTTTTAAGAAAAGCAAATTAAAGTAGGAGGAAAGACAAATACAGTAAAAGCAAATGTATAAAGTGCAGACATTTTTTTCTTATGTGCAAGAAGAGAGGAAGGAAGAACCTAAGTGGGCTGGCCTTCTCTAATCTCTCTGTATTAAGTAGAGTGAACACTAGACTCAGAATATGATCTAACTGTACTCAGTTAAGTGAGCAAATGAGATGGGCCCAGGAGGAGTGTTCTAATACAGGCTTACAGGAGGGGCAGGCAATTCCAGAGCCGTCAACACTAATACCAACACAGGAACAGGGAGGGAGGCTGGGGAACTAATTGCAGAGAGACACACAGCACACTGTTCAGAAACACACAATTAGGAAACAGAAAAAATTAAAATACAGTACTTTTAAAACTGCAAGTTTGTACTTAACAGAAGACTAAAATTCACTACTGCAAGTTTCACTTAGCTTCAGCTTGTAATGCAGATGTTTGTAGCCAAGCAAGTCTCTTAGGAGTTGAGCATAAAATGATTTCTCAAACTTTGTGGCTAGCACATACTAAAAGAACTCACTGAGCTCTGCCACTCTCAACTCATACCCAGAGCCAACAGAGGGGAACCCATCCCAGTGGAAAAAAAAGGTATGTGTAGCCCTTAGAATACTATTTACAGGTACTTTTCAAAGACCATCTGGGGACATGATGGGGGTCTCATAGGCATCACATCCAGGGTACTCCACCATCTCCTGGCTGCCATGCAAACTCATGCCAGTGAGAACATTTATTTACCCCACAGCCATGAGGAGAGGGTCAGCCATATGCAACTATTCTACCATGTAGCACACTACCTTGAGGTACTGGGTGCCATAGACTCCACTCATGTACACATCAAAGCACCACCCAGTGAGGAGGGTAGAGTCTATGTCAACCACAAGGGGTATCACCCCATCAACTGCCAAGTCATGTGCAATGTCCAGGGCATTATCATGAATGTGTGTGCTGGCAGCCCTGGCAGTTATCACAACTCCCATATTTGGTACGCATTGCAGCTAAACCAGATGTTTGCCAAGGGGGACATCCCATATGGCCACCTACTGGGTGATGCTGGTTATGCAATGAAACCATAGATGATGACACCCATCATAAATGCACACACATACACCTACCAAAGAATGCCATAATGAGGCACACACACAAACTAGGAACATCATAGAGCATGTCTTTCGGCTGCTCAAGTCACTGTTCCAGTGCCTCAATATATCTGGTGGAGCACTGCAGTACTCTCCAACCACATGTGCACAGATGTTCACAGTATCTGCCATGCTACACAATATGATCCTGCGGTAGCAGCTGTGGCAACATCATCACTGGCAAGGGACACACAGCCCCCCACCTGTGCCAAGGTCCCCACAGCCACACCCACAGGGGGACTCAGAGGAGGACCTCCTGAAGCTGTCCCTGTAGGCAAATGTAGGCGTGCCCAGTATGCCCTGGCCTTGGCAAAGAGGCAATGCATAGCACATGCATTTCTTGTAATACAGCTCTGAATCTGCAGTTATTGCATAACAGTCTTTATTAGCTATATCTTCAGCAGGTAGTGGTATTCTTTTGTGTTTTTATGTCAGAACAGTTGTCATAATCGATGTCATAAAAAGCAGCCCTAATGACACACATATTGCACAACACAACTTTATTAGGTACTGTCATGGTATAGTTTTGAGTCTTTTTTGCACAACAGTTGATGTAATGCAGGTGTTGCAATACAGCTGCAATTCCACAATTATTGCAGTAGAAACTTTATTTCAGTTACTTTATCAGGGTTAATGCTTTAGTCTTCTCTGTTTATTGCACTATAGTTGGCAGTAGTCACTTATTGCAGTACAGGTCTATGTCCACATTCATTGCAATACACAAATCTTTACTGTATATACCTATTGGCAGTTAATGCTTTACTCTTTCTTGCTTATTTGACTATAGATTGCAAATTAATCTGTACTTGCACTCATGTCACAACCTTTGCCAAGCATACAGTATGCACCTCTAGGTTGAAAGCTCTCTCCTCTGTAGCTGTAGGGAGAGAAGCACACCATTATGTATATTGGTCTATCAAACATTCAGATTAAGTATTGGTAAACAATGTTAACAGTACCTACAAACTTGTGGAGCATTCCCAGCCTAAGCTTCCCAGACCCAGGTGTCCAGAAGATCCCACTTCTGATGCTTCAGGTCAGCATTGTGGTGACAGACCTGCTCACCTGTGTGGAGGATACATGTAGCACTGGTGAGAATGCATGCCAGCTGGTCCCAGGCCTCTGCCTTGCACTCTGGGCCCTGGAACTGCTTCTGCAGCAGCCAGTCATCATGGTCTTTCACCAGGAGTCCAACCATAATCCAAGATTCCAAAATGCTTCACAACTGTGTGCGGAAGCACACGCACTCTCCAACGCCAGTCATAGTTACTACAGAGTTCAAAGTCCAACTGGTTCTGCTGTATTCCTGCCTATTACACTTAATATAGCCTGTTTTCCTGCCCTTTAATGCCATTGGGAAATATTTAAAAATGTGGCGCATCACTTAACACCATGCAACCCAGCTCAGCTCAACTGAGCAGTGCTTAAACTGTCAATGCTTAGCAGTGCTTAGCAGTGTGCAGACCAGCTCAACATAGTCAAGTGATGCCCAACACTGCCAAGCAGTGTCTAAACAGAGATTGTTTAAGCAGTGCTTAGCATGGCTTGGCAAGGCTTATCAGAGCTTAGCTAAATACAGCAGATCGTAATTTCAAAATAATCATCATAATTTATATTTAGAAAATAATTCCTTAATTACCCTTCCATGTATTCAAACCCTGAACCTACCACACATAAGGCTGTAACTCTACCCACTTGGCTACATGGATATATGGAATGCTGCTATACTTTTACATATACCTGTGAGCACTGCTAAGCACCATGTTGGGCTGCACAAACCCTGCTAAGCAATGCTTAAATGTGGCCTTTAAGTCACAAATTAAATGCATCCAGTTTCTATTTTTAGATGTCTGGTACATGTCAATTGCTGCACACCACTGCACACCACGCTGCGCAAATTTGAAAAAAAAAATGATTTAAATACATACAAAAAAATGAATTAAATACATTGCTGTAATACACTTGGACAGTGGAGTGTTTTACTCATCTGCGGACACAGTTAGCAACACACTCCCTACACTGATTCAATAACCGTGTTCCATGGCTCTCCCTCAGCAGCGTGTCATCATTAATATGCATGGCGAGCTAATGAGGGGGAACCACATACATGGACATGGTAAGATCAGTGTAGGCTCTACACTATGCCTACATGGATTTTATTATATCTGGGGGTATGTGTCAGCCAGAAAATACATGCTATAGAAGCCGATAATGTGGACTTGTTTCTTGATATGGTGAATTTTAGGGGAGATCCCTGGGCTCTAGAGCTGTTTGTCAAAGGTATAAAAATGAAATTCAAGACTGACTGACTGATGCAATGACTGATTGATTTAAACTAACCTTGATAAACTGATTGATTGATTGATTGGTTGATTGATTGATTGATTGATTGGTTGATGGTTGATTTATGTATTTATACTTTGTTAAGTAGGTTGGTGAAGTAGTTCAGAAATCTTTTTCATCTGTGATTTGAGACTTTAGGCAAATACAGTAGTACAGACATTTGACAAATTAAAATATCATATAATAATATAACAAAGTATAAAGCAAAATAATGATGGCAACACAGTATGCCAATGCAGTAATTCAAACTACTGATAAGTACAGTTCAGTGAAAAATAAAACAGATACATATATGCATTGCAATTTAAATACACTGCATAACATTTTTGAAAATTATAATATTAAGCAAGAGAAAGCAAGAGAAAGACTGCAAGACAGATGGCAAAACAGCAGCTCAAAGTTATTGATAGTTATAATACAGTTAGGCTGTAATATATATGTATTTTGATATAAGCATATTTTAAGAAATTTATAAATACCTGTGGTTACATCGAAGTAAAAGGGAACCTTCAATATAAACTAAACAAATTAAAACACAGAGGAGAATTCTGTATACATCATAGTTGTCTAACATCCAAAAGAGTATGGAGTACTGGTGTATGAATATGCCTTATAAGTTGTAGTTCACAGATGAGCAATTTATATACCCGTTGGATTGTGTTGAGATTTAGGATGATTGTGCCCTTAATGTGTTATAAAAATTAGAAGGGAAGAGTGTAAACTGTAGGGGAAAGAAGATTCACGGATGTAAAAAGAATGAAAATATGTGATTTTGTAAAAATATGTGATAAATGCAGTAAACTAAATGAGGTTGCAGGGATACAGTTATTTAACTTACATGGAAAAAAGGAAGAGAAGCTAGAGTTGTTCTCTCTTGTCTTGGAAACTTGTGCATTTATACTCATTGTTCAGATGAGATTATATATTGCTCCTACCTGCAGAGTAAGCAGTAAGGGATTTAAGGTTATAGTGAGTGAGTTCCAAGTAGATAGACTGAAATTTCTGATGGTGTTTTCATCTAGTGCTTTTTTGAATGAAGGCAGGCTAATAACAGGACACCTCTCACCAGTGGAGTTTAGGATCTTTGGTAAGCCATTTAGATGTGGAGGGGGAGAATACTTTTATAAAGAAGTTTAAACATTGATGAAGTATGCAGAGGAGTTCCTTTGGCAGTGATAAGGACTGGTCAGCTTTCTGTAGAGTAAGACAGCAGTGCTCCCCACTGTCGGAGAGGGACAAATTGCAACATTTTATTAGTGATAGTTCACAATGCTTGAGTGTTATATGAGGAGTTACATGAGAAGTTATGACCAGGTATTACTGTAGTTTAGTGCTAAGTATATTAATTTCTATTGCTTTTATAAGTTAAAAAGTTACGAAATGTGAAAACTTGAATGTAAATTTGAGCTAATTAAGTGTTTTAAATACAACTTAGGTTAGAGTGAGGGTAAAATGAAAGTTGATGGTCTATGCTAATACCAAGGCATTTCTGTGGGGAAACAGCAGGACTTGGGGAGCCTAGATTGACTACTATTGTTAGACTGCTGGAAGACAGGCATAGGTACTGACATGGTAGTTATCCTGCATCATATTTACAAGGACATGTAAAGGGGAACAACATGTATACCTTCATTAAAGCTTAAGATCTACTCATTAGGTCTGTAAATAATCCTCTTCCTGAGCTTGTTGACATAGTCAACTAGACAAGAAGAACTTATAGTTCATTAAGACATTTATGTGATCAACAACCTATGTATCACTTTACTGGGCAAACCAGCAATGGGAGTCTACACCTAGTATCAAGATTGGATAGCCTAGACATTGAAACATTGAAGGAGACATACAGCTGTGCATTCACTCAGGAAAAGCATGGTAGCCAAACACATTACACTCAAAGCCAAGGTGACAACTGACTCTCTTACAAAACTTAGGTGAGTTGCAATCTCATTACTGAGAATGTCAAGGAGCACCTTGCATGCATGGAGAGTCTAGGCAACATAACTAGTATAGAAGAGCAGGCTGGCTGTTTTTGTGGCATGGTACAAGAATCAAAGAAGAACAGGATGCTATGGATCTGTATTAATCTATTCAGACTCGACAAAGCAGTGTGTAGGGAGAAGTACATTATACCCTACCATCCGTGAAAAGGACACTGGGAATGTTTGCTCAAGTACAGGTGTTCAGCAAGCCTGATGCAGATATGGGCTTTTGGCAAATACTCTTATGCAAAGAATAAGCCAAATGCACTGCCTTCCCCACCCATTTGGTCATTACTGGTTCAACAAATGGGTTGTGTGTAGTTAAGGGAAATGTTATTCCTGCTTTAACAAATAAGTTAAGTGGGTAGCTAAGTGAAAAGTCATTGCTGTTTCAGAAAGCTTACAAAACAAGCATAAATGCCATGCAATTTTCAATTCATTTGTTCTCATTAAGTCTCAGTAAATATAAAAATAATATATTTGATGAAAAACTTACAAAGCAGGGCAAACCAGCATTATTGTTGTAATAAGTGTCACATTGGGTTCATTCTTTTGTTATGGTTTTTGCGCTACCATTATGAAGAACAGCAGTGTAGAAGGAATTGTTAGCTGTTAAATCAACTTGAAGAGACATGGGGAGGTGCTATTCAGAAATTAGTAGTACTGTTTGAATCATTACTCAATGAAATCATTTTTTTTTTTTGGAGTTTCACAGAATCGGGCTAATGTGCCTAGGTATGCCTTTAACCTCAGCGTTATTCTACTTATGTGCAACAGCATTTAGTTTAGATGCATATCTAGCTGCATTCCATGAACACATCACAAGTTCTGTTGTGGGGATAGTTTTTTCATTCAGGTGATTACTTAATTTGGAAAACACAAACCGCGTGATTCAGCAAGCTCTGTATGGCATGCAGGAGCTGCTGGAGGCAATGTGGCCGCCGAGAGATCCAGGAACAAGCTCCCAGGAAGTTCACAAGCGCTCCTGTACTATTCCTGCATGACACAGCTCCTGTATGCAAATTACCCCATTTGCAGGTGAAAAACATGCAAATGAGGAGAATTTGCGATTCAGGAAGCTGGCAACCATCCAAGCAGGACTAGTGTAACCTGCAGAAATGTACTCGGTTAGTAACCAAATACATTTCTGCAAACTACAAAACGGAGCCATGACAGCTCCAAATAAAGGATGTGTATAATGTGTAAAGCATGCCAATGGCCAAATATATGGCCACTGGCATGGAAAACAGTTGCAAAAAAAAAAAATTGGCCGTTTAAGCATAGGGCAGCTGCGCGCAAATGGGATCGGCCGGAAAATAACAGAAAAACCCTGAAAAAAAGCTTTCCCTGCAAAATCACAATTTTGCCATTAAAGTCAATGGCAGGTGGAAGACAACAAGGCCAGTGAATAGTGGTTGCTAAGGGGGACGGCTCAGTGTGGGACTTGTAACTAGGCATTAGCAGGCAATGCTATGCAAATGAGGGGAAGGATACTGAATCCCAGATTTCCCCTCATGGCTAGCCTGCACCAAACCGTGCAGGTGCAGGAAGACCATGGTGCAAGCCTAAGAGCTAGCTGACATCATAGAAGGGTGTGTCAGGCATACTGTAAGCTTATTGGAGCCCTGTGGCTCGAGTTTGCCCTTAGCTTAGCAGAGCTAAGCAAGGGGGTGTGAATGAAGCTGCCAAGCACTCTTTACATTGCCTAAACGGGTGTGCACACACCGGGTTTTAAATGAAAATAAATAAAGTAAACCACGAAATAGCAACTCCATGCACATCTAAGCACTGTGTTTGTGAGGTGCCCATCAGGGCTTAAACAGGAAGGCAATGGGAAGGGAAAACAGCAGTAGAAAGGCAATCAAGGAGAACTAGCATAGCTGGCAGGTGAAATGCATCAGAATCAGCCAATTACACAGGCAGCAGCCCAGCCCACCCAGCACACAACTATAAACTATGCAAACACCTTTCCCTCTGTTTTTTCTCACAAACTCTACACCACCGGTGGGCACAAATGGGGAAATTTTACCTAACAAAAGCAACAAAATGATAACGGCTGCATTAGCTCTCATAAATCAACATGTGGTAGAGGCTGAGGGTGGTGAGGATGAGAATGCTGATGACTAATCCACAGTGGGGAGAAGGAGAAGAGTGTACAGACCCAGGGTAACCTACCAGCAGCTACATAAGCTGGAGATAGTGGAGCACTATAGGGTGGACAGGGACCTCCTACAACAAATTGTTGAGCTGTGCTGGCCACGCCTCACACACAGAACCAATAGAGGGGAACCCATCCCAGTGGATACCAGGGTATGTGTAGGCCTAAGAATACTAGCCACAGGTACATTCCAAAGGCCAACTGGGGATATCTTGGGGATCTCACAGGCATCAGCATCCAGGGTACTCCACCAGTCCTGGATGCCATGTCAGCACATGCTGGTGAGCACATATATTTCCACAATACTCGTGAGGCACTGACCAGCAATATGTGTCTCTTTCACCAAATAGCAGAATACCCTGAGGATGTGGGTACTATAGACTGCATGCACATACACATCAAAGCACCACCCGGTGAGCGGGGTAGGGTCTACATCAACCACAAGGACTTCCCCCTCCATCAACTGCCAGGTCGTGTGCAATGCTCAGGGTATTATAATGAATGTGTGTGCTGGCTTCCCTGGAAGCTATCAAGATTCCCACATCTGGGATATGAAGCAGCTGCACCAGAGATTTGCCAGTGGGGACATCCCTTATGGCCACCTAGTGGGGGATGCTGGTTAAGTACTGGAGCCGTGGCTAATAACACCCATCTGAAATGCACACACACCTGAACAAGAACTCCATAATGGGGCACACGCACAGACCAGAGTCATAATAGAGCATGTGTTTGGGATGATCAAGTCACAGTTCCGGTGCCTGGACATATCTGGTGGAGCCTTGAAGTACTCACCAGCTACATGTACCCAAATTGTCATCATATGTGCCATGCTACACAATATGATCCTGCGGGAACAGCTGCAGCAGGAACAGCACAGGGCAGGGCTACACAGCCCCCCACCATTGCCAAGGCCTGCACAGGCACTGAGTGAATCGGAGGAGGAATAACCTGAGTCTGCCCAGTAGGCAGTAGGAGGTATGCCCAGTATGCCCAGGCCTTGGCAAAGAGGCAACACATAGCACATATACTGACATGATAGGAACCCAGGGAATGACACCTCTTTCTGACTCGCACATACAGTAAAAGGGATGCCAAACATGACACTACCTGTGCTTAACAATGTATAAGGAGTGTACTATGTGCATCCGACATAGTCAGCCCTCCAGCCCCATCCTCAATACTGGCACAGCCACAAGGTAAGTCACTCTCCCTATCAATAGCTGAATGGAGTAGTATGTTTTGTTACTTGTATCTATGGTATGATGTGAGCATGTAAGGGAATTGGGTGGCTGAATGAGATGCCAGCAGATAGTAGACACCTATAGTGGCAGCATGATATCTGTAACAAATACTGGTGTCACCATAGTAGCCAGTACTAGACAAGGTGACAAAACCCACTGCAGGAAATGTGATGGGCCAAATGTGTGTCCATAGGACACACATATGCCAGTCAGGGAGGCTCACATACCCAACAACAGTCTCAGCCAGCAGGACAGTCATAGACAAACACAAAGAAAGGCTGTGTTAAGGCCTCTGCTTGATGGCTATGGAGAACAGCCCCCCTCCAGACCTACACATACAGACTACAACAGGTCAAAAAGTGGGATGTTAGTTCTGAAGGGTAAGATGTCTGAAACTGAAATTAGGTCAATAAAACCTAAGAACTGCCTGATGGGTGGCTACAAAACTGATATGCCTCTAGGCTGCATGATAGGTCAGAATACAGAATGAAATGGAGTACCTGAAATACCCGGTACAGTCATAGAAAATGTGTACAGTTGTCAGGTGTGCCCCCCCCACAATCCTATGTAGAAATGTAGTAACATGTACGTGTAGGTATAATAACAGTGGAGCACAGATTACCCGAGACAGCCAAAGTAGCAGGATAGATTGTAGCACTTGTACAATATGCAGGGCTGTGTGTGTTAGGTTGGTGTGTGTTGTATATTGTTTGAGAGTGGTCAGCATGTAGGAATGGTGGGTTTTGTCCTGGTGGCCACTGGCCAGTACTGCTGATGACAGGGCCAAGTTCTCACAACTGCAGTGCCAAACACAATGCATCCCAGCAAGACACATTCCAGCAGTAAGCCATAGTAATTGTTTGGATGTAATATCTGTCACCATCTGAAAGATGGACATGGCATGAATGTGGGCCCAGACATACAAACAATACACAGGTGGAAGTACCCTAGACAGACAGTGTATACAATGTTACTATCAAATGGGCACACCTTTGGAATTGTACATACAGGTTAGCAGCACATTAGTTTGGTTCATAGTATGGAATACCAATGTTGCCTGGCCAAACACTGGCAGACCACAAGAGTCACAGGTATGAAATATTGAGAAACTGCTGATGTCCTTGCACAAGCCAGCATAAGTGGAATGCCCCATGTATATTTGTGAGTCAGCTGCAAGTAGCTTCCATAGCACACATGAACCCAGCTCACCCCACCATCACCCACAGGTACCTCACAGGTCTTATCCCTACTGTTGGGAATGAGTACAATATGACCCCCACCTCTGTATGGAAATAGCCGCAGAATGCAGCATGCTGAAGAGATGCCCCATACAAGTGTGTCCCTCGCTGTAAGTAGCACCCTGCCAGTATCCACACCACTGGATCAATAATGACAGAAACTATTGACATTAACACCTTGCACACGTACCCTGTCACCCCAGGGGAATATAGTGGCTTGCAGCCTGGGATTGTAGGAGTGACACAATGCAACGACCTGCTACATATGGCATGCATAACAACCAAATGCCCTACAATCCTCTGTCAAAGGCCTGTGTCTCACCCATACTGCCAATGTATGTTCTGTCATGGACTCCCAAATAACAACATAACACAGTCCACAGAACCCAAATGCAAGGCCATGTCAACAAATCTCAGTAACATGTCCACCATATCCTACTGCATAAACTGTGAACCAACCTCAAATTACTGCTGGGATGAAGTAATAACTATAGGGAACTTATCAGATAATGTTTGCATAATGTTTGGAAGAGGATAGAATAACGAGGGGGGGGGGTAGGAGCATGGACGCCATGGAGTGTGTGAAGTCTGAAACTCAGCCTTGTGCACATACTATCCCTGCCTGCAAACACAGGAATGGGTGGCTACAAACCTGCTTGTAAACCACAATGTGAAGGGGTAATGACCAGAAATATGACCCCTGCCTCTGGGTAACCTGTGTGAATCTGTACAGCTATGAGGTATGGCCACAGCAGGATATGGCCATACTGTCATGTCGATGGATGTACAAGCATGGGATCCATACCTGTCAACCGTACCAAATTTCTCATTTTTTACCGGTTTTGTGGGCAAAGTATTGGGGTGCCACAAATTCCCGAGTGGCCCCCTTAATTTCCAAATTTCCCAGACTTTTTTTAAACAGTTTAACACTTTAAATTTTTTTAAACAGTTTACCAATTTAAATGTATGGCTGATGTCACCACCCATCACCAGGCTACAGGGGTATCTGCTTTTACTGTATTTGTGTTTTTTCTTACTTTATTTTGCTTTTGCGTCATCTTAAAAGTACTCAGTTGTATTTATTACTGCTTGGTGTAACTCATTGTAAGCCTTTTAGTTTAAGCACCTGGGCTTCAGACCAGTTTTACATTAGGAAGGTTTGTGGTCTGCACTGTAGTGGCAGAACAGGTAGCTTACATCCTTCTAAGTTGGGAACTGCTGATTGAGGGCTCAGTGTCCATTATTCTAAAAGTGTATTAATTCTGGTTTAAGCACTTGGGCTTGAGGCCAGTTATTTTACATTAAGAGGGTTCGTGTTCTGCACTCTTGTGGGAGGAGAGGCTGGACTCTGTCCTTCTGAGCTGGGAATTTCTGGTTAAAGCTTATAGTGCCTGCATATTTGAACTGCTTCTTACTGAAATTGGTACACCTCATTTGCTGTAGCATAGACTAGATCCAGACCTGCTGAATCTAGCTTTGTTTGTATAACTTGAGCACTAATCCAGGCATTCTTTAAAGTATTCAGTTGTATTTATTACTGCTGGTAGTAACTTGATTAAAGTGTAGCTATCATTTCTAAGTCTTTTGGATTAAGCACTTGGGCTTCAGACCAGTTGTTTTACATTAGGAAGGTTTGTGGCCTGCACTGTGGTGGCAGGACAGGTAGCTTACATCCTTCTAAGTTAGGAACTGCTGATTGAGAGCTCAGTGTCTGTTATTCTAAAAGTGTATTAGTTCTGGTTTAAGCACTTGGGCTTCAGGCCAGTTATTTTACGTTAAGAAGGATTGCGGTCTGCAATCTTGTGGGAGGAGAGGCTGGACTCTGCCCTTCTGAGCAGGGAATTTCTGGTTAAAGGCTTATAGTGCCTGCATATTCTAACTGTTTCTTACTGAAATTGGTACACCTTGTTTGCTGTAGCATAGACTAGATCCAGGCCTGCTGAATCTAGCTTTATTTGTATGCTTGTTGTTTGTTTATTTCCCTGAAACGCTAATTCCACCTAAAACACGCCTTTTTAGCACTTCTGTGGATCCCTAGTGATATCTGCATTGCTTACTGTACTCATTTCCTTGTTTCACTTGAAAGAAAGTTACTGTTTGTCGTTTTTGCATTTAAGTTACCTGTAACACATTGCATTTAAGTTACCTGGCACTTGCTCACTAAAGCAATTATATAAGTCAGCTCTAAAAAATTAAAAGCACTACACCCTCACAACCTCTCCTTGAGTACCTTGTTGCACATTGGCCCTTTTTTTCAATTATAAAGGAATTCCCAATACTATTCTAGCATGTCCAAAGGTCAGTTGTTAATCTCCTCTCCGGTCCAGCAGGTGAATCTGGGAATCTTGAGGCAATGTTACAACTGCCTCATGTACACAGACAACCCTCTCCTCCTCCCAACAAATTCCAACACATGTGAGAGATGCAACCATATAGCCAAACTGGAGGCTAAACTCTCTCAACTCAGTACTGGCGTAACCAGTCAGGAGGAGAAGGAAACCACACTCACTACAATTCCAGTCTCACATAGACCTACCACGACAACAAACCAAACACATAAACACACAAAACATACTGGAGGCTCTAAATAAAAATCTGCCTAAGCAGCAGAGACCTCCAAAGCAGACACCCAAGCAACCGCTACCCCAAAACAAAACACGTGCAGCACATAACTCACAAAGCCAGTGTGCCAAACAGTCACAGCCCTTAAGGCTAAACAACACACCTGATACACTTGTAATAGGTGACTCTATCGTCAGGCACACTGACGTCCCGCTCACCAGGCTGAACAAGGAGAAGGTCACGGTGAGCTGCCTGTCGGGCGCTAGGATCCGCCACATAACACAAGCACTCAGGTCACTCCAAGGCAAGTACAAATATTACTCAGTCATTGTCCATGCTGGTGTGAATGACCTGAGGCGCACCTCCCTGGACTACATGAAAAGAGACATAGAGGAGCTCTCTGAGCATGTAGCCCAGGCCGGTATGAACCTGACCTTGAGTAGCATCTTACCCTCACCAAGAATGATGACACAATATGAAGACAAGATGATCAATTTCAACAATTGGCTTAAGTGTTGGTGTCATTCAAAGGGGATCCAATGCCTGTCAGCCTGGGATGACATGCTCGACAAGCCACGATGCTTCGCTAGGGACGGCTTGCACCTGTCACCCCTGGGCTTTCGGATATTGTCAAAGGCTCTTGCTACCCCATAGTGCCTTTTAGGCAAGGCTCAAAAGACAAACCCACCTCCATAGGTATCACAAGGGATAAGAAACTAAGAGTAATGCTACTCAACGCCAGAAGTCTAAACCTCAAGATGCACACGAAACTCTCCTTAGCATGGAGAACATTGATATCTGTGCAGTAACAGAAACCTGGTTCAAGGCTCCGAGAGCACCCCAGCACTACCAGGTTATACCTCATACCATGCTTTTCGCCCCAAAACTTGGACCGAACCACAAAAGGAGGGGAGTATCAATATTCACAAAGATACCCACACCTCCAGGTTAGTGGCACAGCACAAAGCATCAGAGACTATCCATGTGCAACTAACTGTGGGTAAAACTGCCTTCCAGTTTATAGCCTGCTACAGACCACCCTCCCAAACACAGGAACCCCACTTGGCCTTCCTGAGAATACTGGAAAATATGAAGGTCTCTCCAAACACCATTATATTGGGTGACTTCAACTACCCAAACATAGACTGGGAGCATTACTCTAGCTCCAACACCCTAGCCCAAAGGTTCCTAGAATTTATAAACTCAAATGCTATGGAACAACTTGTTACCACTCCCACAAGAGGGGAAAACATACTGGACCTGATCATCACCAACATGGGGACACTATGCTCCAGACCAGAAGTGTATCCCTCACTGGTAAGATCAGACCATAAACTAATCTCACTGGATATTCACATCCCGACCCCACCCCTGCCCAGAAAACCACAGTGAAAACTTCTCTAAAGCAAATTTCACATGCCTCAAAACCGAGGCAAATCCTTCAAAGCCCCGGCCTGTGGAAAATACGGCCCAGACCACAGAATCCTTTATAAACGCATTATATGAACACCTTCAGGAATGCATGGATCATGCAATCCCAAATAAAACCAAGACCCAATCCTCCAAAGGCAGACGCCCTGTCTGGTGGACCCCAGCCATAAACAAACTATACAATAGAAGGAGGAAGCTACTACATGATAGAGCAAAATCCCAAAAAAGGAAGGCATCTCTGATCAGTATTAGCAAAAAACTACGGGCACTCATAAAATCGTCTAAGGCCAGCTTTGAGAGAAAAATTGCACAGGACACTAAGGATAATCACTAGGCTTTCTTTAGTTATGTTAGAAACCTGGGTGGGAATTCCCAGATATGCTCAGAATTAGTCCAAAATGACAGAAAATACACCGAGCCCACAGACATTGCCAACATCCTAGCTGACAGGTTCAGTGCAAACTTCTCCCTCTCCCCACCAAAGGGCAAATATCTATCCCAACAGAGTGCTGCCCCTGACATCTCAGATGCTCAGGTAAGAGCCGCCTCTCCAAAGCAAAAACACAGCATCAATGGGACCAGATGGTGTCCCGGCTGCGCCTACATGAACTCCAAGAAGAGCTAAACCCAAACATAAAACTACTGTTCAATCTTAGCCTTACTACAGGATATGTACCCAAAGAGTGGCGTACAGCAACAGTGGTCCCTCTCCACAAAGGTGGTGCCTCAATGGATCCTGGAAACTATCGCCCCATAAGCTTGATTAGCTTGGTCTGCAAAGCTATGGAAAGGATCATCATGGACCTCATAAATAAAGATATTGGGGACCTACAGACACTGGATCCTACCCAGTTTGGCTTTGTTAAGGGCAGATCCTGCCTCTTAAACCTGGTCAATTTCTTTGAAACAGTCACCAAGGCCATTGACGAGGGAAGGTGGTCCACACAGCCTACCTGGACCTTGCAAAAGCCTTCGATACAATACCCCACTCGGGCATTATAGATAAGCTCACCAGCTTAAATATAAACCCCTATGTCACTAGATGGGTTGCAAACTGGCTCAAGGACAGAACCCACATGGTTAGAATTGCTGGAGCCTTGTCAGACTCCAAACCAGTTACAAGTGGCATCCCACAAGGCTCAGTCCTGGGACCTCTCTTGTTCGGTATATATTTCTCGTGGTACAGGCTAACATGGAAGGACTGTGGCTGACCATGTTCACAGATGACTGCAAACTGGGCCATAATCAACTCTCCAGCTGACACAAGCATCCTCCAAAAGGGCCTCATAGAAACAGACAACTGGTGCCAGAGCCATGGCCTCAAGCTAAACGCCAAAAGTGTATAGTCATCCCTTTGGCAAAAACAAAGTGCCCACAAATTACCACATAGGTGGTAATCCATTAAGTACAGAAGAAGTCATTAGGGACCTGGGGACCCAAGTTGATAGCAATCTCTCATTTGACAACCACGTGGCCAAAGTGGTTAGAAAAACATTTTATATAGCCCACCTAATCATGAAGGGATTCACATCTAGATCAGGGGAGGCCATCATACCTCTTTACTCATCCCTCATCAGGCCCATAATTGAGTACAATGCCCTTTTGGGATGTACCTTACCAGACACCTGCAGCAACTGGAAAGACCCCAAAAGTACCTCACCAAGAGGATCAAAGGGCTCAAACAGATGCCATATGCTGCCCGGTTAAAGAAACTCCAGCTCTACTCAGTGGCATACCGCCTGCTCAGAGGCGATCTGTGCCTGACGATAAAGCCATGTCCAACCCAGAATTAATGGACATGCTGCACCTCAGAAAATCCAAATCCCATCGAGCTAGCGCTCGAGAGACTTGAACCTCAGCACTGAAATAAATAGGACATGCTGGAGGGACAGATTCATAACCCAGAGGCTCCCTTCACTCTGGAATAAAATCCCAGTCCAGGTTAGGCAGAGTCCCACACTGACTCTCTTCAAGAGGAATCTTGATGAGTGGATGGGAGATCATAGGTTTACCCCGGCTATCACTTCTGTGTCACTGTTAGACAGAGGCACAATATACTAACCTCAAAAAAAGGCATAGCAAAATTAATTTAAAATGGGTGGCGAAAGCCAAACACATTCTGGCTAGGCTTATAAATGCCCTAGGGCAGATAGCCTAGTATGAACCTATGAACCTATGACATCAGCTACTGCCTGTTGGAAATAGGGAATATGAACAGCAATGGCGGGTAACTTTTGTATAGGGGAGATGTGTGTATTAGGTTTGCAAAGTCTGCCGACATCATGTTCCAGTCTCCAGGTAAGAACATTCACTGTTCTTCAATCAGGCTATTTCAGTTTATCTCTTTATTTTAGATGATGGGCAATTACCATTTTACCTGCTACTGTTGGGCTGTTATTTGTAAAAGTTTTATCCACTGCTGGGCCAGTTCTCTCTGTGGGCCGACTCTGTGGTTAGCTGCTGCTCGTTTATCTCTGTGGGCCATTTCAGCTGCTGCAGTTTAATCTGCTCGTTTATTGCTTATCTGCTGCTGAGCTGGCCATTCAATTTATTTGCCATTCTTTATTATCTGTGTGTGTGCCATTTTAATTTTGTTGCTGCCATTTAGTTTATTTTACCTGTCGTGTATCTCTGTGGGCCGAATCTGTTGTTAACTACTGCTTTATTACTGTATCTGTGTGTGTGCTGTTTCAATTTTGTTGCTGCTTTTCAGTTTATTTTACCTGTCATGTGTATCTCTGTGGGCCAAATCTGTTGTTAGCTGCTGCTTTATTATCTGTGGGTGTGCCTTTTCAATTTTGTTGCTTCCTTTCAGTTTATTTTACCTGTCATGTATATCTCTGTGGGCCAAATCTGTTGTTAGCTGCTGCTTTATTATCTGTGTGTGTGTGCTGTTTCAATTTTGTTGCTGCCGTTCAGTTTATTTTACCTGTCATGCGTATCTCTGTTGGCTGAATCTATTGTTAGCTGCTGCTTTATTATCTGTGTGTGTGTGCCGTTTCAATTTTGTTGCTGCCTTTCAGTTTATTTTACCTGTCATGTGTATATCTGTGGGCAGAATCTATTGTTAGCTGCTGCTTTATTATCTGTGCATGTGCCGTTTCAATTTTGCTGCTGCCATTCAGTTTATTTTACCTGTCATATGTATCTCTATGGTTAGCTGCTGCTTGTTTTTTGCTGCTGGCCATTCAGTGTGTGTTTGTGTGTGTGTGTGTGTGTGTGTGTGTGTGTGTGTGTGTGTGTGTGTGTGTGTGTGTACTGTACTAAGCAGATTCATGAAAATCTATTAGGCTGGTCACTCTAGGCCTCCACTGGGGAAAGCCATGTTATTTAAGTCAGTCTGGCAAGAATATTTGTTCTCAGATTACAAAGACTTATAAAACACCTTTCAAAAACTTTTTATGATGAAAATGAGGCTGATAAGATGATAATTATGGATTTAATAATAGGGACTTTTTTTGAAAGTTGCCATTCCCTACAGATCACACCATGCTGTAAAAGGATATTAAAGACACCCTTTATCACAAAAATAAAGCACACGGATAAATTATCAAATTCCATAGTAACACTTTCTGTATCTTAGATATTGATGAACATTAATTTGGTAACAGATGGACAGATGCCATCAGCAATGTAACAACTGAGATCTCTTCGTGCGCAGGTCAAAATTTCTGCAATTAAGTAACTATTAAAATATTGGCTAGTTTAACAGGGTCTTTATCCTATAATAGTGGCCCCACATTAACATAAGATTCTTTCTGGTTACTATTATAGTTCTAAAAAAATGTTTCTTATTTCCATCATACGATCCAAGTAATACCTCATAATTAAGTTTAGCTTTTACAATGTCTTCATTTAATTTCAAATTTCTTCCTCTAAGTTCTTTGTGGATACATTGAGTTTTGTTTATTTGAGGTTGCACTATACATTCTGCAAACATTATGTTTATGTCTTTCACCCTTAATGGTGGATATTATCTTTCATTCATGGCAGTTTTAGTATATATTTTTCTGTTTACACATTTTGGAACAGTGATTATCTAAAGAGGATTTTGTAAGCAAACGAATATGTGATAGGGGCTACAGCCTCATGAACCACACACCTTAGGTACAAGGAGCAAGAGCCTAAATTGCCTACCCACACCAGCTTTTGGCCTGTTCTTTTGACTAATTTGCTAGAAAACCACAAACTTTAAGACTGATTTCACTAAACAAACTTAAATGGCTATATTTCAGGAAATGCATGGCAACACATTTTATTATAGCAAGTAGCATTTTTTCTAAGATTGTACAAGCAATGTTTAAAATGCGTCCCTTGTTTTGGGAATTTGTCTCCCCCCAATAAATTTTGACTTTTGTCTTAAGTTTTGCTGCACAGTTTCTCAGGGTGAAATAAGTTTAGTGCTGCTTAGGTGAAATATGTTTGTGTTAGTAGCACAACAGGTAGAATACTTGCATTTGATGCAGAAGGCTGTGCGTTCTACTCCCACAGTATGTAGATAGAGTACTGATACTCTACTCTGTTGTGATTTTAATGCTGCGGTCTTGAGAATGTCCTCTTTGATGGAGATACCTAGTAACTATGAACCTGTTATCAGTTTGTCATCCATTCCTTATTGCAATATCAGTAGCTTATTTTTTTAATGTAAAGAGCAATTTATCCTTCAGGGGCAACAGGCACTTTATTTGTAGATGAAACAATGAAATATAAAGTTGTTTGCTAGCAGCAATTTCCATTAGTTACATATTTCTTTAATGTGGAATTATTTAGATGACTTTTACTTCTTCAGAGATTGTGCATATTTACTGATACTGGTGGACTGTAGAAACTTAAGTAGACTCTTATGATGGAAATGTTCTGAATTGAGCAGTTTTGTCATCATTATTGGTTCATGCATTTTGTTTCATTGTTTACTGGAAAAATGTTAAAAGCAATAAATTTAAAACACACTCTAACAAGTGTGCTGTATTATACAAGGAATATAATATAATTTAATATAATCAGGAGGGTGTATCAAAGAAAACATGTATGTTTGGTGTGCAAGTGGCCTATGATTTGAAAACAGCCCAAATGTAATCTTTCTCTGCCACTGGTCAGATGCATTTTCTTTGAATGTGGGTTTCAATGCTGTTTCAATGAATGTGAGTTTCAAGGGCTGAGAAGCATTAATGCTAAGTTTGTTTTCACTGGGAGACTGTGTTGCTTTGTTTAGCAGATATCTGACTATCAGTGTTTGTGCTATAAAATGTAAAACAGAAGTTTTAAATGAAATCCGAATAATCATTTTAAAAGTAAAGCAGACACTATGCACAATACAGTGTTTATGGTAAATGGGGCAAAATAGACAAGTAATGAGACACTGGAATGGCCGCAGTAGAGAGGGCTTTGTATGGGGAGGGGCCCATTTGACCATGATTTTGTGAAGGGGGAAGGGCGGCAAACTCAGACAGCCCTGGGTGGCACAAATTCTAGTTACACCACTGATTCAGTAGGCCATAGAGAATGACTTTTGGAGGTCCTAGGAAACTATAATATTCTTTTACTAAGATTAGAATATTGCCTACTATTAAATTCCCTACTTTTAACACAAAGCCCACATACTGCAAGTCACCAAAAACAAAATCCTAAGGTTTGTCATCATCTCCCTTCCCAGTCAGCATCATTGATCCACATTTCAAAAAAAATGGTTACCATTAACTACAGGGTCTGGGGCCATATTTGGTTGTCTGTTCTTCAGTTTGTGTTTGAAAGTTGGTGTCCCACAATTCCATTGGAGTAGGTGGGGGTCACATAATTGTGCATGCAGATTTTAATGTTAATTGGTGTACAGATTTGTACCTATCTTCCATGGGCCTTTGTCCAGATTTTTGATGTTTCCAGGTTGAGAGGTATGATGGGATCCTCAGCCACCACTGTACCAAGGTGCTGAACCATTTACACAGACCCATCAGCAAGTGTCTGCAGCTTTCCCTCCAGAATGGCATGATTGTGCAAGAATATGTAGGCTGCAGACCACAGTACTGGACACAGCTTCATTCACCCTGTGTCCCCCAGGAAGTTACTGCAAGCAAATATGTATACCTGACAGTAGTTGATGACATAAAACATTACAGTGTAAAACAGTACATATGTCTGAATATCTCTGCTAACACCAAAACCATGTAGCAGAAGCAGCACAGAAACAATTACCTACAGTAACCTACTATCCTTTGTCCATTTTGACCCCATATTGTCAGCCAATCTACAGATATCCTGCAGGCTAGCTGTAGGTGTAGAACACAAAAGCCTGCACTGGAATACAACCTACCTGGAATGGATTCATGCATTCAATACAGAAGGTCATACTGACATGTTCCCACACTTACAGAAATGAAACCCATGTCTGGCAACAACAGTGGACTATACATATCTGACAGTCACATATGTTTGTGCACACACTCCAGATTGCACAGCAGTCATGCTTTGCACACAAATTAGATAGGAATACACACATATATCCAAGGACAACACACTATAATAGGCCAAACTTATACATACACAGATGTGTGGAAGAGAGTGACAGACAGTGACAAATAACCTCCCATCATGAGACCTGTCCCACCTAGCACACATTCAGTTGGCTAAAACCACATTATGTGCAAATGTCAATCACTGAAGACATTTGCCTGTGGTATCCCTCAGCACTATAGTGTCTGTGGTGCTTGTGATAACTGTGTAACATGACTGTACAAGTCATTATTCATCTAGCAGTTGTATACATGTACCTGTTAAATTTAACCAGGTGTGTGCCTGAGTGTTGTGTGTGTGCTTCCAGATGAATGGTTTATAGCCCATACACACACACTGCACTCCCTGTTGCCCTACTTTGGCAAGCCTGCTGATGTCATCACCTTGAAATACACCTTTGGTGAAGGAGTAGCCCTATAAGCTCCGTGGCACATGCTATAAATGTGTAATGCTATTGTGTGATGTGCCAGTTAGGTAGGAGTTCTAATCCCAGACATGACAACTGTAAAACATTGTGTGTTTGTTTATTTATG
Source organism: Protopterus annectens (assembly GCF_019279795.1). NCBI lineage: Eukaryota > Metazoa > Chordata > Ceratodontiformes > Protopteridae > Protopterus > Protopterus annectens. The sequence continues at coordinate 661,550,432 of NC_056744.1, forward strand.
GATCAATGCTTTTGAGGCCATTCACAGTCACTACAATTTCAACTGCCCTACTTTGGCAGGGCTGTTGATGTCATTCACTTTGAAATACACCTTTGAGCAAAGAGTAGCCCAGTAGGCTTCATGGTGTGTCCTATAACTGTGTAATGCTGTAGTGTGATGTACTAGTTAGGTAGGAGTTCTAATCCCTGATATGGCAATTGTGAAACTTTGTGTGTGTTTGTTTTTCTGTGTAAGGATCAATGCTTTTGAGGCCATTCACAGTCACTATAATTTCCATTGCCCTACTTTGGCAGGGGTGCTGATGTCATTCACTTTGAAATGCACCTTTGGGGAAGTAGTAGCCCAGTAAGCTCCATGATGCGTGCTATAACTGCATAATACTGTAGTGTGATGTACTAGTTAGGTAGGAGTTGTAATTCCAGACATGACACCTGCAAAACTGTATGTTTTTGGTTGTGTGTTTAGGGATCAAAGCTTTTGTGGCCATTCACAGTCACTATGCACTCCTAAAAATGGAGAACATTGATATCTGTGCAGTAACAGAGACCTGATCCAAGGCTTGAGAGAGCACCCCTGCAATACCAGGTACAGCTCTTACCACACCTGTCAGCCACCAAACCAGGACAAAAGCATTAAAGATGGAAGAGTGTCCATGTTCACCAAGGATATTCAAACCACCAGGCTACTTGCCCAACAAATGTGTCTGAAATTCTCCTGGTGCAACTAACACTAGGTAAGACTGCAATCCAAATTGTATAGCTTGCTACAGATCCCCCACCATGCCCCAAGATTCCTACTACACCTTTCTAAACATACTGGAAAATATTATGATACAAGCAAACACCCTAATACTGGGTGACTTCAACTACCCTGCCATTAACTGGGAAAACTACTTGTGTACCAACAGGTGTGCCCACCGGTTCTTGGAAGTCATAATTCCCAATACCATGGATCAAGTAACCCATAGTCCCACCAGGGGCGTTAATATCCTAGACCTGGTCATTACCAACATGACACAATTATGATCACCCCCATTGGTGGTTAGGTCTGCCCATAAGCTAACCACCCTTAACATCCACATACTTCCCCCACACCCCAGTAAGGAAACTCCATAAAACACATCTCCAAAGGCAACTTCATGCTACACATGTCAGACGTGACAAACGTCATGACACCCATGCAGATGGGAACTGAAAGGTCGACTGCTGAATCCTACACTGAGGCACTGTATGAGCACATCCACTTGTGTATGAATCGTGCCATCCCAAATAGAACTAAGATGCTCCCTGCCAAGAAAAGGAAGCCAATTTGGTGGTCCCCTGCCATAAACCAACTTTACAACAAAAGGAAGAAACTGTTGCAGAAAAGAGGAAATTCCCAGGATGCAAAATACTCCCTTACCAGCCTCAGTAAGAAGCTGAGATCCCTCATAAAATCCTCCAAAGCTAGTTATGAACATAATATAGCCAAAGATTCCAAAGACAACTGCAAGCTGTTCCACAGCTATGTCAGGAATCTAAATCGCAATGCTCAGATCTGGTCTGAGCTACAACAGGATGGCATTAAATATACTGATCTCAAGGATATTGCCAATATCCTGGCAGATCAATTCAGTGCCAATTGCACCCCCTCCCACCCCCCTAAAGGGCCCATCTCAATACCGAAAGATTGCCAGATTCCAGTAATAATGGCCACACAGGTAAAAACACATTCTCCAGAGCTAAGAAAACAGCATCCATGGGATCAGACAACATATCGGGCTGTGTACTACATGAACTACAAAATGAACTGGTACCTCACCTATGTGCCATGTCTCAGCAATAAAAACAAATGAAAAGAAAAATGTTCACTTTATTAGCAAAAATAATAGAGCTTTCGGGAGATAACCCTTTTTCAGTATTCAGTAATCATAGCCACACCTCAGGTTTCGTGTCCACTGAGTGCCGCACAGCTACAGTTATCCCAGTCCACAAGGGGGGATCCACCTTGGTTAGTTCATAGGTTAGTTCATAGGTTACTCCTAGGCTAACTGCTCTTATGGACCATTTTAAGCCTAGCCAATTACCCCATGTCAGAATCAAACCCTGCACCTTGTGTGTCTAAGGTAACCACCTTAACCATTATGCCAACCCAGGGGACTACCAAATTGGCTTCCTTTTCTTGGTGGGGAGCATCGTGGTTCTATTTGGGATGGCACAATTCATGCACAAGTGGATGTGCTCATTCAGTGCCTTAGTGTAGGTTCACCCTTGGATCCTGGGAAGTACAACCCCAGCAGTATGATGTGCCTGATCCACAAGGCCATGGAATGTATTATCATGGAACTTATAAACAAAGACACTGGCAACCTGCAAACACTGGACCCCAACCAGGTTGGGTTTGTGAAGGGCTGATCCTGTCTCATGAACCTGATTGACATCTTTGAATTAGTCTCCAGAGCTGTGGACAATGGTAAGGCAGTTCACACAGCCTATCTGGACCTCACCAAGGCCTTTGACACCATTCTCCAGTCTGGAATCATAGATAAATGTACTAAGCTGGCCATTAGTCCCTACGTCACCCGAAAGGTTGCCACCAGCAGTACTGACAGATCCCACACTGTAAAAGTAGGTGACTCCAAATCCAGCCCCAGACAAGTGACATTTGTAGTACCTCAGGGTTCAGTCCTGGGACCACTCTTGTTTGGCATCTACTGCTCTGAAGTACAGGCCAACACTAACAGACTCTGGCTAACAAAGTTCACAGATGACTGAAAACTGGGAGCCAATATTGAATCCCCAAAAGATGTGGATATTCTACAAAAGGGCCTTACAGAAAGAGAAGCTTGGTGCATGAGCCATGGCCTAAAGCTCAATGCCAAGAAATGTATAGGTATCCCCTTTGGGAAGGGATATGTACCCGTGACGGATCACATAGGTGACAGCACACTAAACACCAAAAGTGTGATGAGACTTAGGGGCACAAGTGTACAGTGGTCTCACCTTTGATAACCACATCGCCACAACAGTCAGGAAATCCACCTATGTGGCACACCTCATCACTAAGGGCTTTTCATCCAGAAAAAAGGAGGCCATTGTCCCACTGTAGTCATCTCTCAGTAGACCCAGTACAAAATACAATGCCCCATTTGGTATGTACCTCACACGACATCTGCAACAACAAGAAAGGCTGCAGAAATACCTCACTAAAAGAATCACAGGCCTAAACCAGATGCCCTATGCTGACCGTCTGAAAATCATCCAGCAATACTCTGTCACATATCGTCTACACAGAGGCGATCTCTGCTCAACATACAATGCCATGTCAAACCCAGAGCTGTTGGACATGCTACACTTAAAGAAATCCCAATCCCTCAGAGCCAGAAGCTCCAGGGATCCAAACCTTGTCATCACAATGAACAAAACATGCTGGAGGTATGGGTTCCTGATCCAGAGACTCCGCAGACTCTGGAATAGACTGCCCATACATGTCAAGCAGAGTGCCTCTTTGACCCTCTTCAAAAGGAACCTTGATGATTGGATGGGAGATAGGAAATTCACCCCATGGATAACATCAGTCACCCTGCTAGACAGGGGTCCAGGGAAGTAAATATTGTGGGAAGGCATAGCCAGGGAATTGTCATGGCTAGGCATGTATAGGCCCTAGGGCTGATAGCCTAGTACCAACCTATGAATCTATTAACTACACTTTCCATTGCCCTACCTTGGCAAGCCTGCTGATGTCATTCACTTTGAAATACACCTTTGGGGAAGGAGTAGCCCAGTAAGCTCCGTGGCATGTGCTATAACTGCATAATGTTGTAGTGTGATGTACTAGTTAGGTATGAGTTCTAATCCCAGACATGGCAACTGTGAGACTGTGTGTGTGTGTGTGTGTGTGTGTGTGTGTGTGTGTGTGTGTGTGTGTGTGTGTGTGTGTGTTTGTCATTAGTATCCTGTGTAGATGTAGCTGTGTGTAATAACAGAACTCATTGTTCATTGTGGAGTGAGTTTGCACATTTCTTATATGGTGGGCCTATTATATGTCACAATGTCCACCTTACAAGGGAAACAGATGTCAAACAGTAGAGAGGCTGGTATAGACAATCCATACCCCTACATGTCACATCATGGATTGGGGAGCAATACAGGCAACCCTTGTATTACCCAGACAACACTCTCCACCCATGTCTGATACACAAACACACTTGGCTAGGCAACAACCACTATGTTGGTAGTTCCCTGCATATTGCCCACAGATAGTAACCATTGTGTGATTGCAGTGGACTACAGAGGACATGGCACCCTGTCCCATCCCTACAATAGGCAAATCATTGCATACAGTCGTTCTTTGCTATGTTCCCCACTGGACGTCTGCAATAACCATAGAGTCAGCAAATGTAACCCACAAAGGAAATTCTATGCCTTATACACATGCACTGTATGGACAGATGCCACTGACACCAGTGTATGCCTGTATCATGCTGTCAATGTAGGTGCAGGATCAACCTGGTTTCCATTGCCAGTTCTCACCACATGAGGTCAGGAATGGCACATCAGATGATAACAATCTGTCTACACAACATGCCCCAGAGACCCCAGGTACACTTCCACATGTCACAGAACATGCATGCACATCGCAGACACCTTCCATGTTATGGAATATAGAACACATACATAGCAAGCATCGCACAGCACTAGCCACCCACAATAGTAACCCAGGTGAGTGGATAGCGAATACAATACCCACCTGTGTGGGCCAGTCCAGAGACTACTCTCCTGAGCCACACTCCAGACCATTGCCATGTGGCCTGATGCTAAGGTATACCCTTTACCTAGCCTTGTACAGTGTTCTGGTACAGTCAACCACTACACACCTGTGAAGCAATGCACCCATGCATATCAGTACTGGCAAACCTGTGTCTGTGTGTATGGAGTATAATGATTTGGATGCCATTCACACTCACCACACCTCCCATTGGTCTACTGAAGCATGCCTTCTGATGTCAGGCACTTTGACATACCCTTTGCCCATATATCAGCCTGATAAACTCTGTGGTGCATGTGATACCTGCATATTATTTTAGTGTGGCAAACTAGTTAGTTAGGAATTCTAATCCTGACCCTGCCAACTGTGATAATGTGTGTGAGTTCTTGAGATAGTGTGGCTGTGTCATCCTTGACACCTGTTCTTGTGGACAGGCACATGTACTACACCTACCTTATCCCTCCTTTATCACTGTTGCTGATGTCACTCACCGTCAAATATACCTTTGGACAACTCCTCCTCATGTAAGCTCTGTGGTGCATGCAATAACTGCATAGAACTGTTATAGCAATACATAGTCAGACAGGGGTTTGAAACCCCATACTGGTAAGTGTGTGACACAAACATGCTTAGCTTTTACTCTCCTACCCCATCCCTGTCTTACTTTTTCTCTATCTGACTCTCTCACTCCCTCTCTGGTGGATGTGGAGAAGTACACCTACATTGCTTAGGCAGTGGCTTGTGTTTTGTAAGTGATGCTCATGATCAGCTGATGGCCTGTGCATGAATTGCAGTCCCCCACTAGCTGATTGCATGTGGAACAGCTGTGGTAACATTCCCATAGCCAGTTGCATGGAAACACACTCCTATAACTGGGAACATCATGTGGGTGTTGGCCCTTTTCATTCACTGTGAGCAGGACTTCATGTTGGTGTTTGGCAAACAGCATCACAGATGGTAGTGGGATATACCTCTAACAACATATACTGTGGATACAGGCCAAACAAACAGGAGGGGGATGTTCCAGACATGACTACAGAATGTAAGTTTTGCTCTTCTGCATTTGAGGTAATGTTGGTTTAACAGGGTTTGTGCGGATATGGCTGGTCTACATGATTTAATACCTGTCATGACAGTGTTATGTGGTTGAGAAAACTCCCACCTGTAGGGTTATCTGCAAATTGGCCAGTGTTTGGAGTCTTATGTGTCTTGTGTTACTCACAGATTACCTATCTTAGAACTGCAGAAGCATAATCTGAGGATTGCAGTCAGTATATGGTAACAGCCATGAGAGTTACTGACTTCATATCCCTCAGAAGACATATGTCACAACAAACCCTGTTACACCAGTAAATGTATGGGTTTATCACAGCAACATGTCAATATTGGCCCTGTGTTTGTGCCTCCAGCCACAACTCTGTCAACCTTTGTACATATGTCATGCAGTAAGAGGTGCATATGTTCAGTACACCATTATTTACTGACATCATACCTGATAACAAGCCAGTGTGAGATAGACTGCTAGACATGTTATGTATAGTAAGGGTTATATTTGAGGACAGAACCTGGACATTCTGTCTTAGTGTGTACAGTAGTGAAGTCTGTGTACTGTGTACTTATGGTGGTTTTTGACAGTGTATGTATTGCAAATATATACCTTGGCCTGTGTACAGACTGTGGTAGATGTCATTGTTCTTGATCCTGTTCCATCTGATGTTACATGCTGCTCCAGTGTATGATACCCTATCGGCTTACATGTTTGTAGGGCCAAACACACATGTCCCATACCACAGTCAGGCATCGGACTACACTGTGTAGTGGCCCAGTATATGTAGGGTTAGTGTGTGAGTGGCACACATGAGGATGGTGTTGATCAGACAGTCCATATACTGTAATATTAAGCACACTTACCATATGTGGCTGTGTTCAAATTGGTTGTGGGTATGCACTTTCACACAGGGGTCAGTTACAGGGTCATGTGACATGCCTATAGAGCCTGCTATATTTGCAGGTTCATGTGTATTTCCCCATAAGAAATAAAGGCCATTGTTGTGGCAGTCTGCCTGTAGTTTGCACAGTGCTTTGTGACATGTCTAGCAGCTCAGTGTACTTACCCAGTGTGATGTTATGTCCAGAAATTTGTCAGATGTACTGCTGCCGGGCAACCATAAGTGCCATGTATTTCTGACAAAGCAGTGGGATGCTGTACAGATGTATGTCACTAACTAGTGGTTAGTATGTGGGCATGTGACCTCTGCACCACTGGTTATTATGTGTCAGGACAGACAGGAGTGCGTGAATTCATAAACTGTGTGGGCATATGTATTCCAGTATTTACATGATATACCCATTACATGGCAGTTAACATCCACATTGTCAGGCCTGGTCCACATGTCTTGCCTTAAGGGGTTCTGTGTATAACTCTGGACTGACCAGAGTGTGCCAGACTGTCCACATTTATTGGTCATATCTCTTCTGTATTACACAGGACCATTACTGTGATATATGTAGTACTGTACTACGATGATCTTAGGATGTCTGTCAGTAACTGATGGCATACATGTCAATAACAGATGTGACCTCCCACACACAACACTGAGACAACCCCTGTTACAGTAGCAATAGTCTACATTTATACCTGCAATACTTGCATGACATCCCCTTGCACTAAAAGGTTGAGACTATTGGTGCTGAGGTATGACTCCACTCCATGTTCTGGACATATGTTAAACATATATATATATATATATATATATATATATATATATATATATCTATATATATATATATATATATATATATATATATATAGACATAAATAATATATATATATATATATATATATATATATATATATATATATATATATATATATATATATATATATATATATATATATATATACAACACACACACACACACACACACACACACACATATATATATATATATATATATATATATATATATATACACATCTATATATGTCTACACATATACATATATATATATATATGTATGTATATATATATATATATATATATATATATATATATATATATATGTATATATATATATATATATATATATATATATATATATATATATATATATATATATATATATATATATATATATATATATATATATATATATATATATATATATATATATATATATATATATTTATGTATATATATCTTTATAATGCAATATACAGATGTATATAAATACATATATATGAATATATATGTGTATGTACATGTATACATATCTCTACATAAAACGTACCCAAAACATCAAGATTTCAGAATCTCAATATTTAAAAGTGGGTTAAAAACAATAAAGTAAAAGAAACTGTTTGCAGGGGGGGAACCCCCTTTGCACCCCCCACACCCCCTACTTAAATATATCAACTCTGAGATCGCACTACAGTGAAGAAAATGATAAGTGCAACAGGAGCATTAACGTTCTTTTTACTGTAGTGCAATCTCAGAGTTGGTTTATTTAAGTAGGGGGGTGTGGGGGTGGGTCTATATCAAATTATCAAAATTCCAAAATATCGAACACCATAAGCTTGACCTTGGAATCTCGAAATGTGATATACTCGAACGTTCAAAGCAGCAAATTTTTTTCCAAGGGAAAAAATTTGCTGTTCTGAGAATACACACACAGCACAAGCACACCAAAATATATAATCCACACATACACACTTCACAGAACCCTACACTAAACCATACATACACAACTAGCTATCCACTTACCTTAACCCAACCCTAACCCTAAGGTCCCTAACTAATGCACACTCACCTTACCTGCCCCCTAACCCTAAGGTGCCTAACTAACGCACACTCACCTTACCCGCTCCCTAATCCTAAGGTCCCTAATTATTGCACACTCACCTTACCCCCTCCCTAACCCTAAGGTCCCTAACTATCACACACTCACCTTACCTCTGTCTGTTCGCACACTTACCTTAACCCGGTCCGTCACCTTCGCACCACAGTTGAGGAAACAGTGAAGCCGCAGAAATGGCCCACCAAATACTTTCCCTAGGAAAATATTCGGTGTTCTGCAGCTTTGCTATTTCAAGCATTCGCTGAATAGGGGTCGATATTATAACATTCAAAAATTTTAAGACTTCGATGTTATAGACCCGTGGGGGGTGCAGGGGGCTTTCCCCCCTGCAAACACTTTATTGAAAGTCTCTGTCTTTGTTTTTTTAACACCCTTTTAAATGTTGAGATTCTGAAATCTCAATGTTTTAGGTACATTTTTTTAAAAGTTGAGATTTCGGAATTTCGACATTTAAAAGTGGAAATATATATATATATATATATATATATATATATATATATATATATATATATATATATATATATATATATATATATACATATCCTTGTTATATCTAAACATTACCATTGTGTATACCTTCCCATATGCATCACACCATATTTACCTGATATGTGCATATTTAGATATACCAACATATGTGATGCAACTGTAATATCACCGTTTAGGCTTTGCTTACCAGTGCGCAAATGTGCTTAGCTGTAATATTGCAGCATTGCTGACACCTGCTAAGCATGGCTCAGTCCTGGTAACCAGTGCTTACATTCCAGTCTGATAACATAACAGGGTAATGACATCTTTAATAAGTGTATGTAATGTCATGTACATAACATGCATTTATGTGCTGTCATTACAGTAGCAAGGGGTGTGAGCCTACTGTCTGGGACACTTGATTATATATGGCTTATACAACACTCTTATTCATTTGAATGTGTTACATACATAGGTAGTATCCCAGGTTATATGCAGTCACATTGGAATGTCGTGTATCATTACATTACTACTGGCGACAGTGCTTTCCCAAGTAAGAGTGGATTGCAGATTGTAGTACTGGAAACAAACCCCCCTGCATGCAAAGATGGACTCTGAGTCCTCACTGTCATATTCCTGGTGTGTGAGCTGTGTCTCATTAAATATTTCCTACTGTATAATGATCTGACATGTGGAAAATAACTATCACATGTTAGTGAGGGCTGCCGTCATGCAGTAATGGCATACCTATCTGTGTCACACATCTATCTGTCAACACATTCATCCTAATGCATAGCTAGTTGGCTAGATGATGTCTGTCTGTCCTCTGTACAAATGTGCAGATGTCAGGTATTCTTCTTGGATACTTACAGGCAATCTATGCTTGACTGACACTGACATGTCTGCCCAGCCGTGTTATGAATGCCACAGATCGGAATCCACACTCTGTATGCACCACATGCCATGGATACCTCAACTACACTAGCACAGTCAACAGAACATGTTTGGATACAGGTCTCCAAGACAGACACTGACCATGGTATGTAATACATGTTGCATACATGTCAACTGTAGCACCTCACTGGCCCTCTGCAAGAGGCACCCAGATGATTGGCTGATGCATCTCACTCTCACCCTGAGGATCACCTCAGTGGTATCTGTTTATAGATGGCCTGCTAGCACATGGCAGGTAGCATGATACCACTGTACACACATCCCCCACACTTCCCATCTCTTCATGGACAATAGACTGGTACACATTATGTACACCTACACCAATGCACCCCAGTACTGACAAATGTGTATGTGTGCATTACTGAGAATATGAGTGTCTGTGTGTTTTTAGACCTGTAGTTAGGAATACCTTGAGGCCCTTCACACCCACCGCACCCCCAATTGCCATTGTTAGATGTGGCTGCTGCTGTACCGGATATTACATGTACCTTGTTGCTCTCTTCTCCCTAAGGGCTATCTGGACCTTGCAATACCAGCACAACACTGTTGTACAAATGGGTTGATAGGCATGAGATACCCACTGAATTCTGGCAAGTGTGTATGTATATATATATATATATATATATATATATATATATATATATGTGTGTGTGTGTGTGTGTGTGTGTGTGTAGGGTACAGCATTCTGAGGCCACATTCTCCTATTTAAATATGCATTGCCACACAGTATTAGGGATAGTGATGTTGCTGACCATAGGAGAGGCATGACAATGCATCACCCTACTATGCATGTGACAGGTGCATTAGATGCATATCCCTGTAGTAGCACTCTTGGGATGGACAAGGGGTTGCATTGCAGTCCTGGTCAATGTGTGATGTTGGGCATGTCAGAATATCATGGGTTTCAGTGCATATAATATCCACAGTGGGTTGTGGGTGCTGGGTATACTATCATTACACCATGGTACCCCTGGTACATGTCCCATGTTCCACTGTATGGGGACCACTGTCACCATCAAACATACGGGTAACTTATAACACTATCCAGCCACATTTATGCATGTGCTGTGTGCAACCTACCTGTAACACAATGGACACACTGACAAGGTAGTTAGCACTGATAGGCCCAGGTCTCTCAGATGTGTGGCTGACTGTTATGTGTTTTTCAATGTGTATATGACAGTATGTCACACTATGTATTGTTCATAAACAACCAGTACATCACCAATTACCATACTGTACATGCCTGGGGATGTTCGTCATGTAACATGTAACCTGGAACACACCTCATCCTGTGTGGTGTGTGCAATTAAAGCCACACACATCAGTAGCACTACATACCTAGGTAGGGGTCTAGTCCCAGTGTTGCCAAGTAAGAGTTTGCATGTATGTGGAGGAATCTACTTCAGTTCACAGAATATACATGTCCCAGGAGGGCATCTGTCCAAGAATTGCCTGGCATATGCTAACATTTCACAGGTATCATCTGGTGGACATACATTCCATCACAACTAGTGTTAGATGTTTAGATGTCTAAATGACCTCTTCCCCACTGTATAGGTGTGCAGTGATACTGGGGTTGGTATATATAGCTGGGTGTGGCTGTTGTGGACACAGCCAACATCATTGCAGTTACTGTTGAGTGTATCCCCCCACTTAGCTGGCCGTAGTACTGTACAGTTCATGTTAACAGGCTAGGTAGTTGTCTATCACAATATCTGCCATTCTACAGCAGCTCTCACTCTCCAAAGTGTAGGGGTGTGGCACCCATGAGAGATATTGTATTAATTAAAATGCTTTCCCCAAAATTATACTGTGTGTACAGTGAAGGAAATGTGCAAGGCCAAACAGAAGTTTTCAAAATAATATGGCTTGCTTTGCAAGAACAGTTATTTCTTGTACATGTTTAGCTTGGATATTAATAACATATAGCTGTGGGCTTACTGTAAAGGCATCCTGTTATAGAAAAAAGGAAGCTGACTTTCTTTTAGCTTTCAGATACAGAAATAAATGAAATAAAATATAGACAGTTCAAGTGACGCAAAGATGACGTGGAGAAACTTTTTGTAAAGTCTTCAGATACAGCAAAGACCAAAAAAGGACATAACTATGGACTTTTTCATGACACAGACAGAAACCAGAAGAATAAGTCACAAGGACATTAAAAATAACATTGGATAAAAAGAGTGTATGTAAACTGGACAGTGTGTTTCACTCTTTGGTGACGTTCTTGGACTGAGGGTGCATCAGTCTTTTCAAGTGTCTAGCCATGTTATAATAGAATTGAAATAAGAATTTGCAAAAATACAAATAAAGAATAACAGATACAGTAGTACTGTGTGTCTGGTCAACTTATAGACATTTCTTTCAACCCACACCGGCACACATATGTTTACCAAGTTGAGGATTGCACTACACTGGGGAAAGGGACATATACCCTGCCAGTACCATCGTTAATGACATTAAACTAGCAGACTGCTTATTCCCCAATGTGTTGTTTTGCCTATTCTGGCTTGGTGGAATTACATAAGCTACAATGGGTTCTTTGCACAGGTATATACATCCATGTGTATAGTATTCTCTGTGTAGTGCATAAACACCAAAGCCTCTGTGTGTGTTATACACAAACATGTGGTGTGTACCACCCAGTACACTTACAATTGTACACTGTAGAAGGGCTGCTAACAGTAGCCACCATGCACTCACCTGTATACACCAACCCTAGACCTATCAGGCAGTAACTGTTATACAGACCTGTGACATGTGTTCTCTGGTACCCAGGATATGGCATAGCCAAGGTGTCACTATAGTGCCATACCCCTTGTATGATACAACAGCAGACCATCCTCCTGCTGACACATGGACACCTACAATACAAACAGATAACATTATGGAGACCACAATCACTCAGTGTTAATAACAGCTATAATGCATCATGGCTGGACAGCTACACTTCCTGACATGTAAGCATTAAGCTTTACTGATGACAACATGTTACACAGCAGTACACTGGGACACCATAGTACAGTCACTGTGTGCATCAGAACCATATTAGCCTGTCCCTGCATCGATGTTATGGATGATAGGGATATGGCACAATTATCATCATATGCACCAGGTGTGTTGTTGGTTTGCCAGAGACCTAGGCTGAGCCATACATTTGACACCATGTGTGTGAGTGAGAGGTTTTAATTACTGATATGGCTGTAGTGATGTGGTGTGTGTAGGTATGGGGTTGCCCTAGCTGTATTTATATTGAGTATGAGTATGCATGCACACAGTTCTGCCATGTGGCTGCCATATACAGGTGTTTGTTGGACAGCTGCAGACCAAACCTGGCAGGCTGTGCAGTTGACCACCTCCAGCCATGGACATGAGAACTGTGCATGTCCAGGTACAAGCCACAATATGGCACTCTCCCTTGATGATGACATATGTCTGGTGGAACCAGGTCCCACCTGAGACTGACCAGGGCCATGTACACATGGCCTCCTGTGGTGTGGTGTGGACACTGCCCCCCCCCACAGTGCTGGGGCTGGTACTGCCACTATGGGAACAGCTTGGTGTCCTTGCACATCCATGTTGACCTCCAGCTTTTGGTGTTGCTGGCCTACATCCACATGGCCACTGCATCACTCCCACCACATGCTCGAGCATGGACAATCCATGGTCGAGGACTCCCATCATCTCACCCCACCAGCTACCCATGACCTCTGTATAATAATGGAGGGCACCTGCAAGATCATGGCTGTTGTCAGTAACAGCTGAAAGAGTAGTCCTCTGCAGCCTCAGAGCCTGTCTGGTGTACTGTTCCATATGTGCCTGTGCCTCCATGACAGCCTGAAACATACATCTGGTGGTACCAGATGTGGCACTTCTGCCAGAGGCACGATGACCAGCAGCCCTCCAATGAGCACCCCTGTACATCTGCCAGTGTGGTACCTTGCCAGACATCTGGCTATGGCTGCTGTGTCCAGACACATATACCATAGATACCACACTGTCCTGTGCACTGCCACCAACCACCAACTGTCCCTCTGCTATGGCCACCGGTGATGGGGAATGTATAGACACTGTGACTGTGTGCATGGATGGGGTGGATAACAGCGGGATGTCAAATGATGGTGCAGTTTCGGCCTTGAAAACCCCCCCTGTGCCTCAACACACCTATCGCCATTTTCAGTGTCTGTATGGACACCGACATCAGATTGGCTGCAGGAGGGACCCTGACCCACCTTGCCACCTATGAGGGGAAAACAAGAAATGCACTTTAAGACCTGTATGTCATTGCTTAACAGTACACACACACACACACACACACACACACACACACACACACACACACACACACACACACACACACACGCACACACACACACACACACACACACACACACACACACACACACGCATACCCACACACACACATGCACACCCTGACATTCCACCATAATACTTACCTGTCCCTGAGTTTACAGACTGTCCTTAGTTTATTCTCTTAAGTTCCTCATCCTGCATCAGTCTTGGAAACATACAATCATTAATACCAATCATTAACATATCATTTTTATAATTGCCTAGACAAGTGATCACAAAACATGGCTTGTTACTCCATTTCCTCTGTGACTTGATTAGAGTCACTGCTGTCATCCAGTTTTCACCCTGGGTTTGTCTAGACATCTTGAGCATGGCCCCCGTATGTTAGGGGCTACTACAGTCAGTCAATAATATCACACATTGGAGTGTCATACATAACTATAGTTCAGTAGATTCAAGATCTGTTGCTCTAGTAACTTTTTAGGTGGACTACAGTAATATTTGGAAATGCTGTCTGGTGTTGTCTAGTAATTCCCCAATGCATATGTGGATATTCTTTCACCTATCTGATGATTGCAATTATAACGGTATCCCTGGTGTCTAGTTTCCCTCCCACTGCAGGTTCCATGCTACAGACCTTATTATACTATCAGCTGTCCTGAGATTACATGTCAGATAAGTATTCCTGGTGTCTCATCTGTCTGTCCATGTTCATGCACTGCATGATTTCAAACGGAAGTCGAGAGGTATGAACAACCCCACAATCACACATGTGCATACATGGACACATACACAAACACACACACATATACACACACATCCTATATACATCAACCTCTCTCCACTCCACCAGATTGCACTTATAGACAAAACAACCCCCAACCCTCACAAACACACACACACACACACACACACACACACACACACACACACACACTTACAGGTAAGGTTGCATGAAGATATTACACACAGACCTCACATTACCCATCTGTCAACATGCATGACATATGGCACTCAACAGCATGCAGTGCAGCTACAGTCAATCCCTGCTAACAACACTATACATGTCTGTGATGCATGGGGTGTTAGTAGGTGATGCCCCTTCCTCTGGAACACACTGCACCCATGTACACAGTATTGCTGTGCACCTTTTCAGCACCCTGGCATGTACTGTGCACCATGACTCACAGGTGTACACACCACTGCTGAATGTGTATCAGAGTGTCAGTTATGTCTGCTCTGCTGCTCACAGCCCCTATATGTTTGTCCGACACATACCTGGGATGATATGTGGACAGATGTCATTTGTGAATGCCTGATGTCTGATTTATAGATCTCATCATAAGTGGTGCATGTATGGCCAATACGATACAATTACACTGACCACCTTCAAACCTTGCCATTGCTATGGGGAGTGTACACACCCTTATTGATTTGACGCCCTCTTCCTTGATATGCCATGGGACCACATTACTGCACATGTTAACAAGTACAAGCAAATGCAGTGTCAAACAGATGTGTTAGTTGTGCAGATGCTGATTGAGATGCATACACTTCGTGGCTTCATATGTGTGCACGCCCTTATCATGATGGTTTGTTGCACCTACTGTTATGTGTACTACAGCAGTCACTTTTCCTGACAGGGGTCTACTAGCATAGGCCATCTGCATTTGCCAGTATTTGGTCAGTCTGCCCTACAAATATCCCCAACTCTGCATGATTGCAAGGTCAACTTGTGCACATCCTTTGGAGGTCACACACTGCCTTCACTATTGCTATGGAGTCAGGGTTATGTCTGCCAGAGTTCCTGACCCTGACTGTGTGCAGATACAGCCATTCATAGTGTCCTTTGGATCTCTGCTTCAGTGCACTGTTGTGTCATGATAACACCCCCCTCCCCACCCTCAGCCTTTTTGCATATGCTTGACAACTTATGGCCTACACGTGTGTCATTTTTGCAGTGTCCCAAACACTCAACACCATGTGTACCAGCCTAGTCCCAGCTAATGAATGGCAAACATATAGGTGTACACTGGCACTGGCAAGGTCTAGATGGGGATGGTGGGCCTAGGGTAGGGGTGAGATGTTGGTTGTGCAGCACATGTATCTTACTAGATACTGTCTGTAGGTTTCAATGTGGTCTTTGTACACCAGTACACATTGCAACGCATGCCTTTTGGGGACCTTTTCTGCTGTGCATATGCTACCTGTAGAGAGGCCTGGCTGATGTTTCCTGTGGTACAACTGTCCCTTCTGATTTCCCTAACCCATGGGCCACACGCATGCAGAGTCCAGGCAATTGCTGACATGGGTACTGCACAGCTAGTACTTGCTAGACATTCCTGCAACTCCCTAAGTGTTGTGGCATGTTAATAGGCAGCCTGTATTACTGGTTTGCTACATGTGGCATCATCAGTCTTGGATGGCCATCTGTTTATTTTCTACATTAATCCTGTCCCATACATCCTCACCACATACATGACTGTCTGCATTGTTTGCCATGATATATGCAATGGTGAAGTATGGCTACATGTCCAACTCCTGGGTGCTACCTTTTGGGTATGGGATCCATGCCATGGCATGTAAGATGTGTGCAAGCCATGGATGCCTCTCTTGCAGGTAAGTGGGCACATCTGATGGCGAAATATCTTGGACAGCAGACCATTTCTTGGTGTGACATTGGGGACCTGTACTTGCTGGAAGGTCTATACTCATGAAGAATGCATGCATTCAGTACCTCAACAGCTGCTTCCACTATATTTTATCTGGAGTGTATGCACACATATGTTTCCAGTGTTTGTGAAGGTATGTATTCCCTATATTTGCTGTCCTAACAGGATTCCATATTACACAATCATTGCTCATGTTAGGACCACATTGCAGGTTGTAAGGGTTGTGGACTGCAGTATTGTGATACGCCATAGTGTAGATATGTAACATTTGTCATTGTAATATATATACACTGTTGTAGCACTGTATAAGGGTGATGTTTCAGACATATCCCTACTGTAGGTCATTTGTCCCACCATTATGTTCTTCTCTTTGCACACATTTTGCAATGACAGGATGTTAGTTATATTGCAGGAGTCTGACATACCCTTCAGATACACCATCATGGTGACCACTGTGATGCAGTGCAGTTAACAGCAACAATACATGAACATGTACAGCATGCATTATGGGTAGGTGTGTTAAATATGTGCATGGAATATACCATGGCATTAACATGACCAGTGTATTGGAAAACCTGTACAAACACCATACTCACCAGCTACAGGCTGCTGCCCTGGAGGTATACCAGAGGAACCTATATAATTGTGTGAGAGATGTGATGTCAGTAGCCACACCTGTGGCATTTGTACAAGATGGTTGCAGCATTACCGTGCATCAACAGTACAAGCCCACACTACTACAGATTATGCACATCTGTTTATTACTACAATGCAGCAACAGACTATATATATTTCATCTCACATATGCATGATCTAACTGTACAGATGCAGATGGATATGTAACAGTGGTCTACTGATGTGCCCTGTGGCCTTACCTGCATGCTCTTCTGCCATTGTATGGGTAGCACCCACCTCCACTATGCTCTCTGCCAGGTGTTGTGTTTGCGGGTGGGCAGGTGCCCCAAGGCTGGCAAGGAGCTCCTCAACATATGTCAGGGGGGCTGGATGGCATGACCCCCCCCATTGCAAGCTGGTCTGCCTAACTGTAGCAGCACGCCGACGGGCATGGAGAAGTAGATTGGTGCATCGATGTCGGACCTGCTCATAACTGCAGTTATGCAGGCTGACATCGTTTACCCTGTGGACAAGATCGTTCCACAGGGCGGTCTGCTCCTGCAGATCATGGGCTGTTCAGCTGAACAATGTGTGGTAGTGCTGCACCAGATGTGAGATGATGACATCATTCTACTCCACTTTATAAATTGGCAAGCGTTCCCTCGACATATTGTCTAAAAGACAAAAAGATGGAAAGAGGTCTGAGGACCTCATACTGCAAGGTTATCATAGTTGTTAATATACATCTCTGTCTCCCCCCCTCCATATCTGCAGCAATAATCTTATCACACAACTTATGATCACACAACTCAATGGGTATATCTACAGAAGACCTACCATTGGGACATATATCGTATTGTACAACACTTTGTGCTATGTGTTTCTAGTCATGTTCCATGTTGGGACACTATCATTGGTGGCCTGTTATGGACAACGTCACCTGCATCCCATTGTAAGGGCCACTATGGTTCCATATATGCATGTGTTCTGTTTGCTATGTGACTGCTGTACATCTGTTGTTTTGTGTTAATGGGGATATCTATGCATGCTGTTGGACATAATCTGGGAATGTGTGGACAATTACTACCCACATATGGTCTATAACAGTGACACAATAGCATGTTTGGGGAACAGTTGCCAGCAGAACCACCTCTCCCACATCATCTGGCCATGTTACCCAGACACATTATATGTGGGACCCACCCTGGGACCTCCTCATCTACTCCTGCACTACCTTCATGTGGAACCACCTCAGGGGATGCTGTTCACCCTCCCCAGGAGCACACACAGACAGGATCCTTTCAACCGAAGTCAGGTCCAAGGTCTGGTGCATAGGGAGCTCCACAGAGACTTGGGGGATGTGCTACAGCACCTTGAGGCCCTCAGTACACACTCACAGGGTCCGCATGCTCCTACTGCTCAGCCCCTCAGCCCAGGCACGTTTAGGGCCATGACGCTGATGTTGTGACTGCCCATGAGTGGGGAACTTGGTCCCATTGTTTCCATATGGGGGCTCATGAGCTTCCACATCGCAGATGACACTCCCCATCCAGGGTGTTTACCCAACACATGTGTCATATACCTCCCCTGTATGCTGTCTTCTCTATCTTCCAGCTGAACCTACCTCCACAAATATAAATGCTATCCTTTCCCAAATTACCAGTCCCACCTTCACAAACAAGGGCAATGTGTTCCCAACATGGGGTTCACACGGGACATGTATTTATATAAATATGTGTGTATGTGTTTGCATATATGTAGACATATATATACACACACACACACACACACACACACACACACACACACATATATATATATATATATATATATATATATATATATATTTATTTATTTATGTTTGTGTGTTTGTAGATATATATTTAAGCAATAACCCATGCCTGGGTGTGGGTAATGCTGGATTTACCCATGGTTAGTGTGGTTTGGTCATGAGGACAAAGCCTGAGTGGCCAAACAAAGAAAACTGTGGGTAAATCTAGCATTACCCACACCAAGAAGTGGGTTATTGCTATTATACAATGACATTATTTAAGAAAAAGAATACTCACTTTTCTTAAATAATGGAATTGTATAATGCCTCCATGCTGCTCTTCTGCAGCTGTCTGGTATTCTGCGGCAGTTCTGATGTACTGCGCATGCCTATGCTTACGCAGTACATCAGAGCTGTGTGTGAAAGCAACGGTGAAAGCAAGATCACCGTTGCTTTTTAAAAGGTGTCTCACTATGTTAAAGGAGTTTAACATAGCGAGATAGCTTTTAAAAAAGCAACGGAGATCATTCTTCCTCTGTTGCTTTTTTTAAAGCTGTCTCGCTATGCTAAACCTGTTTAACATAGAGTGATTACAGCAACGGAGCTCTTCTATTCTCAGTTGCTGTAACAAAAAAAAAAGAAAGAAAAAAAAAACACATACTAATGGAAAAAGTCCGGGCGACTGGACCCTTTTCCATTAGTATAAGTCTGATTTACAATGGGCACGCTGACTAATCAGCGTGCACGTTTTGTAATATTAATGGGGGTCATTGTATAATGAGTTTTGTGTGTGCGTATATACATAGAGATATATATATATATATATATATATATATATATATATATATATATATATATATATATATATATATATATATATATATATATATATATATATATATATATATATATATATATATATATATATATATATATATATATATATATATATATATATATATGTATATATATATACACACACACACACACACACACATATATATATATATATATATATATATATATATATAGTGCATTCAGACATCAGGTCCACACTCTCTAACTCTCCTTCCTGCACAGCTGCACTGTTCTGCCTTGCTACAACACAGACAGGTGCCCCATGTGGACACAGCCTAACATTCGGGGGGGGGTATATATAGGGACAGATTACGGGTAAGGCTATTACACACCTATGGCATTTATGCATGCTACATTACACATTAACATGACTGTCCTGCAAATGGTGGGCTCTGGAATCCACATGTCCATCATAACGACATTACTTCCACCACCAGCTATTGGTCACACTAATATACATGTCTTGCAGTACACAACACACACTATGATGGCTTACATCTTGTCAGCCAGTGCTGATCTACACAGTTGACATGTATGGCCCACTGCCCACAGGGACAGACATTATTGTCCATAGCAGTTGTTCAGCTGGACATCATTACAAGAACAACACCTGATGGCACATATAAATCATTCCACATCATCTATCCTACTATTATGGACTAAGTACTACATTCAATTACATGCATATATGCTTCACATACCTGTTGTGGGAATGTTGTCTCTTCTGGATACAGTTTGCTGTGTGGATGGATGGATGGATGTTTGTTTGTTGTTTTTTTTTTCTTTCTTTCTCTCTCTCTTGCTCTCTCCCTCTCTATTTCAGTCTCTCTCCACTAAATGGATTGAGCTGCACTGAATAGATTGCAGCATAGATTTTGTAGGTGATGCACATGATGAGGTGATGGCCTCAGCACCAGTCAGTGTCCAACACTTGCCACCTGCATGCAGCCTGCTGTGTAGTACTTCCAATTACCACAGTCATGACAACCCACTACTATAAATTCCTACATCACGTGGGCATGGTCCCTTTATCTTTCCTGTATGGAGGACATCCTTCCTGTGTGTGGGCAGCAGTGTTACAGACAGCAGGTAGTAATACCTCTTACAAGAGGACTTGGAAACTCAGGCCAGCTACATATTTGTATAAGGTTCCAGACCTACAGACAGTGTGAGTAGTGTTGTTATATGCATGGTATACTACCAGTGTTACAGGGCTCGTGTGTACATACTAGTTTAGCACAGAATGCAGTCTGTATGCATAGCTCTCAACTGTGGGCCTATCCACATGATGGCCAGAGGATGGCCTGTTATGTTTTGTCTGTCCACCACACAGATCTTGTGTCATATATATCACTGGCATTCTGTCTGTTGAGTACTATCAGTACAAGGGGTATATGTTTCATGCAATAATTGTTTTTTTGTATGAGTGAATCATACACTGCCCATTTTAAAAGGTGGCAACTGTAGGAATACTGGCTGTTCAATATGCTGTGAACACTCTAAATATATATCTTCCTATACATATCTATACATAGTAATATATGTATATGTATATGTGTATGTATATGTATATACATATATATCTATATGTATATATGTATATATATATATATATATATATATATATATATATATATATATATATATATATATATATATATATATATATATATATATATATATATATATATATATATATATATATATATATATATATATATATGTATATGTGTGTGTGTGTGTGTGTGTGTATATATATATATATATATATATATATATATATATATAATTGGAATGTTTATTGCTTCCACATTGTACATTCTCTATGGTAGCCATACCGTACTGCATATGTTATTAATACTATCCTCGCATCATACAGGTGGGATGGATTACTGTTAACTTCTTGCGGCTATATTGTACATGGTCCTGGGTATGGGACTTGCAAGTGCTGGTATTGTGTTGCAAGGCAGATCTGTTTGGCTGTGGGGAAGGGGATGATATCAGCAATTACAAGAGGTACTTAGCTTGTGCCTCCTCACCCCCATTAATGACTCCTTTGGTCATATATGTATTTGTTGTGTTCTCTTTTATATCTATAGCTGTATATCTGTATATATATATATATATATATATATATATATATATATATATATATATATATTATATCTGTTTACATATATATATATATATATATATATATATATAGACATATATATGTAGACATATATATCTATAGATGTATACATATATATATATATATATATATATATATATATATATATATATTTATATATATATCGCACACACACACACACACACACACACACACACACACACACACACACACACACACACACACACGCACACACGCGCATCTAAATGTATAAATACATTTCTTGTACTGTTGAATGACTGTGCTGGATGATATGTTTGTGAAGACGTCAGGACTATATATATCTGACATGGCTTAGTGATAAATCACTTTGGCTATGGTGTGCAGGTTCCTGGATTCGATACTTGCAAAGGCGCTGGACTGAACAAGGGCCATTGGATACAGAGTGATTAAGGCACTTTTAAGCAGTTGTAAGCGGATTTGTGCCGGTTTGCACAACAATAAGCAATGCTAACTTCTGGTTAAATATGTTTACAGTCAGTTAGCTTGTAGAGTGCTTATCCTGTGTAGGCATTGCTTACCCCCATGCAAACAGGCTTAAACCCACTTACTGCTGCTTAAAAGTGCTTACTCCCGCTTACCCTTTTGGTAATTTCTTTAAAAGAAAAGAAAAAGGGTTGATAGGAAAGTGGCGAAAAAGGGTCACAAAGAGGAAAAGACAGTAGGGAAAATAGCAAGGATATGTAGGATGGGTGTAGGGAAGGTCCATAGTTGCCCATTTCTTCTACAGAAATAGCTATGCATATACACTGATTTGGAGGTAGATTTGGACACTCATACCCCTGAGAGAGGGGTGAGGACAACAACAATATGTTGTGAAGCCAATTACACCAGAGTACATGTGTTCAGTGGACATGTGTGCGAAATGGGCAGCTATGTATGGGGCAACATTTTTTTTTGGGGAACAGTTTGATCTTTTTTTTCTTTTAAAGTCAGAGTGGGATGTTGGGGAGGGATAGTTGGTATATTTGGTGAGGTAGGTTGTGTAGGATAACAGACAAGACAGACAAGACAGCATACAGGGGCGGCATATGACATATGTGAGGGGTAAACACCTTGGATGGGGAAGGGTGTTTGGAAGTCAGAAACCCATGAGCCCCCTAGTGGAAACAGTGGGACTAAGGTCCCCACCCATGGGCAGTCACCACTGCACCTTCACGATCCCAAAGGTGGCTGTGCTGATGGCTGTGCTGGGGTCTGGGTAGGAGGGGCAGGCTAACCCTCTAGATATACCACGTAGCCCTCAAGCTGGCGTGGAAGATCTCCAAACTCCCTGCAGAGTATGCTATGCACCAGACCCCGGACCTGATGATGGATAACAGTATCCTGTCCTTGCCCGCTCCCAGGGTGGGGTGAGCCCCATCCCCTGTGGCAGTTCCACCCGAAGGTGGTGCAGGACCAGCAGAAGAGTTGGTCCCGGGCAGACATGCTGGTGCCTGGTGCCACTGCCAGATGAGATTGGAGAGGTGGGCCCACTGGGACCGGCCTTCCCAAACGTTCTAAAGTGTTTCAATTTTAAAACATATGTGGGTTAGTAATAGTTAACACATTTCAGGATTAGGTGTAACAGCATGCATAGATATTCCCATTAACTCAAAACACCAGATATGGAACAGTTGCATAGCAAACAGAACACATGCATATATGGAACCACAGTGGCCATTACAACAGCATGCAGGTTCATTGATGGCAGCATGCCACCAATGTGGGAGTATTTCAACATGGCACATGCATAGAAACAAATTTCAATATTTATCAAACAGTAGGACATATGTCCCAACAGTAGATTTAATTGTAGACATACCATTTGTGTTGTGTATTTAGTTTATTGTTGCAGATATGGTGGGGGGAGAGAAAGATGTCAATTAACAATTTGTATATCCCTGTAGTTCTCATTACTTTCTTAGTCAGTGCTGTGAGCTGTACCTTACAGGTATTATTACACTACCCTATGGCCTAAGTTTAGACAGTGGTATGGTTGTAGACAACTATATACATGAACTGTGTTTTACCTGCAGTATACACCTCTTACCTGGTATACCTGTGGAGGTATTGTTTGTTAACACTACCTGACTGTTTCTATGCATATTCCCAGATTCCAGTTTGATGTTATGCACATACCTCTCCATCTCTTATTGCACATACTCTGGGCATGTCTTGACAACATGCAGATGAAACTGGGACATATTTTGACTATTGCACTCATAAACCTTTGGTGAAATGCTACAATGACAGATTTGTTTTCATGTACATTTTCCAAATATTTACAGGCCTGACAGTCAGTTATATGACATTAAATGCTGCCCAAATGTCAGAGATCATCACACTGATATGCCAGGGGGACAGGGTAACAGGCAGCAGATATGGGCCAATTAGCTGGACATTCTGGACAGATCTGTACAGTTGAGGGGTATGATTCTGCATACAGCTTACTACCATTCCCATGATTCAAACCATGGCTGTGTCTGCTAAAAATAAAACAGTGTACATCACAGTTGAGTGTGCTATATAGATATTGCTGTGTATCTTTTCTCTGATTTCTGTCTATAAGTCTCCCGTTGTTTTAAATTCTGACCTTGTAATTACAACACTCTTTATACAGTTTCCTAGACAGTTTTATTATGTAGCACCGTGTGGATGACAGTGAGTTATTCAGAGATACTGCAACACTAACACTGCCATACAATACCAGACGAAATAGTACCAGTCCAGGATTTCAATCTTTTATTTGTAGGCACAGTTTTCATATCTGACAGACCTGTGGGGGAATGTTTGTTAACACTGCCTGAATGTTGCCACAAATATTACCAGATTCCACATTATTATTATGCACATACGTCTCACTCTGTTACTGCACACACTCTGGTCATATCTTCATAACATGAGGGTGGAGATGGGACATACTTTACTTATTACTCTCATAACACTTTGGTGAGTTGCTAGAGTGACAGGTTTGTTCTTATAGCTATATTTCTGACAGTTATGATGTCTGACAATTGGTTGTATGTCATTATTTGCTGCCTAAACTTCTGGGATCATCCCACTGATTTGCCAGGGGGATAGGGTGACAGGCAGGGGACTTATGCCAATTATCTGGACTTTCTGACAATATCTGTACAGTTGTGGGGTATGATTCTGCATACAGCTTACTACCACTCCCAGGATTCGAACTGTGGCTGTGTATGATAAAAATACAACACTTCACATCTTAGTTGAGTGTGCTCTTTGGATTATGTTGTCTATGTTTTCACTGTTTTCAGTCTAAGTCTCTCTCAGTTGTACAATATGACCTTGTGATTACAACATTAATATACAGACATTCCTACGCATTTTATTTATGTAGCACAGTGTGGGTAACAGTGTTTAATACAACAGTACTATTAAGAGATCACAACACTACATTACCATATGATACCAGAGTAAACACAAGCAGTCCAGAAATTAGACCTTTATTGCCAGGCTGTTACCCTTTTATTTACATACAACCTATATGAGACTCTTCCTGCCATATTGTCTCATTTATTCAGTACATGCCATACACAATATAGGTTTTATACTGGCAATTAAATTTCTACTATGTTTAGATTTATTTCTTATGACAGTACATGCAAGATTATTACTAACCTGCCTGGCGATGCAGCCACTGCAGCCTACAGGCATGGGCTTCCCGATTCACAGCCCGCTCGTCTGCCACTGTCAAAAATATAAAGAGGAATATTTAGCCATAGCAGAAAATATAATAAAAAACAGCTTCAGAGTACAGAGAGGTGCAGAAGAGGAGTAATCAAAAAAGAAATAAGCTGCACCAAAACTTCCACGAACCAACTTTTATTGCATAAACACAAAGAAAAAATGTGAGTGCTTTCCGATAGTCAATATCGCTTCATCAGACAAATGGCATGCAATAGAAAGCAGTTTAAATATCATGTGAAATTAATTAACTGATGTTTCACCACTTACTTTTCTTTTTGTTAAATTTGACATGACGTTTTGGTGCAGCTTATTTCTTTTTTGAATATTTAGCTATACCTATCAATAATATATATGAGCTGGCAATTATTAAACAGGTAGTAGAATGATACTTACACACGGCTGGGACATCACCTGTCTGCCTAGTTTCTTGGATCCACTGATGCAAGAGCTCCCTCTTCCTCTATTTCAGGTTGGCATAGTGATGCCTGACCTGCTTACCAGTTCAAGGGATGCCAGTGGCACTGGTGAGGTCATGGGCGAGACGGTCCCAGGCTTCCGCTTTATATTTGGAACCCTGGTACTGGCCCTGCAGCAGTCTCTGGTCATGGTCTTTAATAAGGAGTCCTGCCATGACTTTGGACTCCTGGATGCCCCAGCGCTGCACCCAGAAGTGTGATCCTTCACCCACACTGGCCATAGTACCTCCAGGAGGAAGCTGCAACCAGTTATGAGATGTATTGCCACCTGAGGGGTGTAAATAGGGCCTATTTCCTGCACTTTGCCATGATCGCATGGTTTTGAAAATGCTACGCTATGGGCAAACCTGCTTACCTAAGGTTGGCATGGCTTAAAAGGGTATACCAATGGGCAAATTGATTTAGCTGGCCTACACATTGCTTACACCTAGTAAGCAGGGGTGTGCAATGTTTAGCATTGCTTAACTTTAAATTTGCACAATATTTCCCGTTTGGCATTGATTTATCATTTATCACATGTTATATATTTATTTAGACAAGGAGAAGGTCACTATAAGCTGCCTGTCGGGTGCCAGGATCCGCCACATAACACAAGCACTCAGGTCACTCCAAAGCAAGTACAAATATGACTCTGTCATTGTCCATGCTGGTGTGAATGACCTGAGATGTACCTCCCTGGATTACATGAAAAGAGACATAGAGGAGCTCTCTGATCATGTGGCCCAGGCCGGTATGACCCTGACCTTGAGTAGCATCTTACCCTCACCAAGAATGATACCACAGTATAAAGACAAAATGATCAATTTCAACAATTGGCTAAAGTATTGGTGTCACTCAAAGGGGATCCAGTGTCTGTCAGCCTGGGATGACCTGCTTGACAAGCCACGTTGCTTCACTAGGGATGGCTTGCAGCTGTCACCCCTGGGTTTTTGAATACTGGCCAAGGCTCTTGCCACCCCCATAGTGCCTTTTTTAGGCAAGGCTCAAAAGACAAACCCACCTCCTTAGACAACCCAAGGAAAAAGAAACTAAGGGTAATGCTGTTCAATGCCAGAAGTCTAAACCTCAAGATGCATGCACTCGAGGCTCTCCTCAGTATGGAGACTATCAATATCTTTGCAGTAACAGAAACCTGGTTCAAGGCTCCCGAGAGCACCCCAGCACTACCAGGCTATACCTCATACCATGCTTTTTGGCCCCAAAACTCGGACCGAACTACAAGAGGAGGGGGAGTATCCATATTCATCAAAGATACCCATACCTCCAGGCTAGTGGCACTGCACGAAGCATCTGAGACCATCCATGTGCAACTAACAGTGGGCAAAACTGCCTTCCAGTTTGTAGCCTGCTACAGACCACCCTCCCAAACTCAGAAACCCCACTCAGCTTTCCTGAAGACATTGGAGACTATGAAGGTCTCTCCAAACACCATTATTTTGGGTGACTTTAACTTCCCAAACATAGATTGGGAGCACTACTCAAGCCCCAACACCCTAGCCCAATGGTTCCTCGAATTTAAAACTCAAATGCTATGGAACAACTGGTCACCACTCCCACAAAAGGGGAAAACATATTGGACCTGATCATCATCAACAATGTGAACTCTATGTTCCATACCAGAGGTATACCCCTCATTGGTAAGATCTGACCATAAATTAATCACTATGGACATCCATATCCCGTCCCCACCCCCAGCAAAGGAAACTATGGTCAAAAACTTCTCAAAAGCAAACTTTCCACTTCTCAAAACCGAGGTGGAATCCTTCAAAGCCCCAGGGCCAGTGGAAAATACGGCCCAAACCGCAGAATCCTTTACAAACGCATTCTATGGATACCTACAGGAATGCATGGATCATGCTATCCCAAATAAAACCAAGACACACTCCTCCAAAGGCAGGAGACCTGTCTGGTGGACCCCAGCCATAAATAAGCTGTACAACAGAAGGAGGAAGCTACTACATGATAGAGCAAAATCCCTGAAAGGGAAGGCAACTCTGATCAGTACTAGCAAGAAACTACGATCCCTCATAAAATCATCTAAGTCTAGCTTCGAAAGAAAAACTGCACAAGACGCTAAAGATAATCACAAGGCTTTCTTTAGTTATGTCAGAAACCTGGGTGGAAACTCCCAGATATGCTCTGAGTTAGTGCAAAATGACAAAAAATACACTGAATCCACAGACATTGCCAACATCCTGGCAGACAGGTTCAGTGCAAACTTCTCCCCCCCTCCCCCCCAAATGAGCAAATGACTATCCCAACAGAGTGTAGCATCCCTGACATCACAGATGCACAGGTGAGAGCTGCCCTCTCCAAAGCAAAAAACATAGCATCAATGGGACCGGACGGTGTCAGGCTGCTTTACATGAGCTCCAAGAAGAACTGAACCCTCACTTAAAATCACTGTTCAGTCTCAGCCTTACAACAGGATATGTACCCAAAGAATGGCGTACAGCAACAGTGGTCCCACTCCATAAAGGTGGTGCCACAATGGACCCCGGAAACTATCGCCCTATAAGCCTAACTAGCCTGGTCTGCAAAGCTATGGAGTGTATCATCATGGAACCCATAAACAAAGACATTGGGAACCTCCAAGCACTGGATCCTACCCAATTCAGCTTTGTTAAGGGCAGATCTTGTCTCTTGAACCTGGTCAATTTCTTTGAAACAGTCACCAAGGCCATAGACGAAGGGAAGGTAGTCCGCACAGCCTACCTTGACCTTGCAAAAGCCTTCGACACAATACCCCACTCGGGCATCATAAATAAGCTCACCAGCTTAAATATCAACCCCTATGTCACAAGATGGGTTGCAAACTGGCTTAGGGATAGAACCCACATGGTCAGAATTGCAGGTGCCATGTCAGACTCTAAACCAATTACAAGTGGCGTCACACAAGGCTCAGTCCTGGGACCTCTCTTGTTCGGTATAAATTTCTCTGAGGTACAGGCTAACACAGGAGGACTATGGCTGACAAAGTTTGCAGATGACTGCAAACTGGGGGCAATAATCAACTTGCCAGCTGACACAAGCATCCTCCAAAAAGGTCTCACAGAGACGGATAACTGTTGCCAGATCCATGGCCTAAAGCTAAATGCCAAAAAGTGCATAGTCATCCCCTTTGGGAAAAACAAAGTGCCCACAAATTACCACATAGGTGGTAATCCATTAAGTACAGAAGAAGTAATTAGGGATTTGGGGACCCAAGTAGATTGCAATCTCTCCTTTGACAATCACATTGCCAAAGTGGTTAGAAAGACATTCTATATAGCCCACCTTGTCATGAAGGAGTTCACATCTAGATCAAGAGAAGTCATTGTGCCCCTCTACTCATCACTCATCAGGCCCATAATTGAATACAATGTCCCATTTGGGATGTACCTTACCCAACACCTGCTACAACTAGAAAGACCCCAAAACTACCTCACCAAGAGGATCAAGGGACTCAAACAGATGCCCTACGCAGTTAGGCTAAAGAAACTCCAGCTCTACTCAGTTGCTTACCGCCTACTCAGAGGCGATCTGTGCCTGACGTATAAAGCAATGTCCAACCCAGAATTAATGGACATGCTCCAACTCAAGAAATCCAAATCCATCAGAACTACACGCTCCAGTGACTAAAACCTCAGCACAGAAATAAATAGAACATGCTGGAGGGACAGATTCATATCCCAGAGGCTCCTCTCACTCTGGAACAAAATCGCAATCCATGTCAGACAGAGCCCCTCAATGACCCTCTTCAAGAAGAATCTTGATGTTTGGATGGGAGATCGTAAATTTACCCCTGGGATCTCTTCTGTGTCACTGCTAGACAGAGGCACGGTAAACTAACCTTAAATGGGCTATCTTCTGTGACCTACTATACAGAGGCACAGTCAACTAATCTAAGAAGGGTGGCGAAAGCCAAACACACTCTGGCTAGGCTTGTAAATGCCCTAGGGCAGATAGCCTAGTATCAACCTATTATTTACATGTCCATTTTCAGTAGATCTAGGGGCATCTCTAGATCCTAGCAGGATACATGTCCATTTCAAATTAGGCTGAGGTAAAAGCCAAAATAAAAAAACAATAAAAAGCAAAAACAAAACAGTTACAACATAAAGAAAAACAAATACAATTCTGAAAATTCAATCCAAATTGTCATTAATAATTCTCAGTAATTCTAACAATGCCAGTAGAATTAACTCTTAACATTTTTTTTTTTTTTTATTTTTATTTTCCCAAAAAAAGATTTTTTTTTTTTTTTTTTTTTTTTTTTGTTGACTAGGAAAAGGAAGAAGAACAGAGTTTAGGGGTTGACTATGACTTTAGAGGGATTTTGACAATAACATTTGAAGTAGAATTTGGTAGTGGTTTTTGGCTTTCATTTTGTTTTGGTGATGAAGAAAAAAAGAGAGTCAAATTGGAAAAGTAGAGGAGATTCTTTGTTGAACTAAGAGTTTATGTGAAGACCTAAGTTTTCTTTGGGTTTGTTTGGGGAATCTAGGTTCTTGTAGAGTGTGATTTTCTGGATAGAGCTGGTGTTGTGAGCCATGTAGTTAGTTTTGTGCTTTGGATTAGGTTTGTTGAAGTTCAAGCCAGAGCTATGTTGAAATTGATTGAAATTATTTTGGTTCTGTAGTTCAAGCCAGCCCTGGCTGCGTTAAGGCAAGAATGGGATGAAGTTAAGTGAGGTTGTGGTTGTTATTTGATGTGTTTATATAAGATTTCCATAGTTTTTATAGGAAGTGTGAGTGATTTTAGTAAAGAGATGTATTGAGGGTTATAGAATGAGAGTATTGGTGTGTGACGAGGGTTATGGAGGAGATTTAATGGCAATAGATTTTATATTTGTTGAGGGGCCAATTTTTTTTAACTGATTTTATATTGTAGTTTATTGTATGAAGGTGACTTGTAGTTTCTTGGTGTTTAGTGGTAGCTTAGCTTATGTAAATATATTATTTAATAGAAGTGACTGTGAAATCAATGGGGGTATTTGCTGGTGGGAAGAGATAGAAGGAGTTTGGTCTCTTTGGGGTTCTTGTTGAAGATATGCATGAGTAAATTTTCACTAACTCTGGAAGACTTGTGTTGGTAAGGGTATAAAGGTATGAGGCTGAGAGGGAGATACATGATGATGCAGAATCGATAGCATGTATATGATGGCTGATGGCTGAGTGGGATGGCTAATGGAAGGTCATTGATGAAAGGTCAGGATGGATCAGGGTCAAGGGGGGGGTTTGAGGGACAAGTGGGGCTGACTGGTAAGTGGGTAGTGTGTGCTCTGTGTCTACTGCCCCCTGGCCCATTGTCTAGGTAGGACTGGAACCACTGTATGGAGGGTTTAGAGTGTGATAGGATTTTTGGTGATTAATAAATTTGGTGATTTCACCATGTCAAAGCTTTTAGATATATAGGGCAGAAGGGAGTTTGAGAGTTTTTTGTATTCGTGTGTTTGTTGATAGTATCTGAGTGAAGGAGAGAAGGGCAGGTACTAATTATGGTTAGAAAACAAGTTTGCTGTTAGTTAGAGTTAAGGTTTTTGTTATGTGTTGATTTTTGTTTGTGCAGTGTTTTTGTGAGAGGAGCTAGATGTAGATGAGAGGAGAAGGGAGGCAGTAGGTTGGCAGCTGCTATTGCTGGGTGGATGGGGGATTTTTGTGGAGGAGATTTTCCATAATTTTTGGATATAGAGGATATAGCTTTCAGTGATGGTTGATTTGATCAGGATTGGCTTTGGGCTAGCATGGCTTTAGCAGCTAGTTGCAGGCAGTCTGCAGGTTTTGGAGCTGAGAGCTGAAGGTCAATGGAGAGCATGCAGGATAAGCACATAAGGAGGTGGACGGTGTGAAAGGAAGAGGAAGTTAGTTTTTAAGTTAGTTAGTGAGTGAAGTTCTGTTGAGCTGGCTAGCTAGTGTTTGTATAGTGTTGTATGTTAAAAGTGAAGAAAATATTTAAGCTATTTTTTATATTTATTTGTGTTCAGTATTTTGAGGGGTGAGGGCTAGGGATTTGATGGGTGTGATTGATGCTGGACCAGCTGGACCAGAACTTGTTTTTGGGAGTGATTCACTTGTGGGAGTAGGTAGTAGTTTTTTTTTATCTAATATTACTTTTTTTTTTTGGTTTCTTAGTTGTTTTGAAGTTTTGTTTGGGATGGGACTTTGAGTCTTTTTCCATATTATCCATTGTTTGTTTCTATCTTTGATTTTTTGTTTGGTTTCTATGAACCTATGAACCTATGATTCATGTGTACGTGCACTGTATGGGGTCCTTGTGTTTATTGGGGGATTTCACCACTTTATTACAATGACACATCACATCTGGACTTAATACAGTACTCCATTTCAGATATTTATATTAGGTAGTAGGTTCTACAACATAAAACTGTATATAGATTCCTTTCGCATGCAAATTGTGATTTTGCTATAGTGAGTATCTGTTTGGGGATACCTCAGTCTTATGTACTGCTTTGATGGCTTACTCGTTACATACTGTGACTATAGTGTACAGGGTCCTGGGTTCAAGACCTGCAATGGCTGTTTATTTTGTTGTTGGGCAGAACAGCGGCTTTTGGATACAGAGTGGTTAAGGCACTTTTAAGCAGTTGTAAGCGGGTTTGCGCAGTTTTGCGTGATGGCAAGCAATGTTAACATCCGGTTAAATATGCTTACAGGGAGTTAGCTTCAACTCACTTAATACTGCTTAAAACTGCTTACTCCCACTTACCCCCACACTAATTTAGACAGAAATGAAACATGGCTCTTGGGAAAGTGGTGGATTTGGACACTCTATGGATTTAGCATTCATTACACATTATACCTTCATTTCATATCCCTGATTCATGTGTACATATACTGTATGGGGCACTTGTGTTTATCTGTGGATTTTACCACATTATTACAATGATACCTCACATCTGCATTTAATGCAGTACACCAGATCACAAATATATGTTATTTAGTAGGTTATACAGAAAAAATAATGTTCATAAAGTGATTTCACATGGAATTTTCTACAGTGAGAATTGAACCAGGAATGACTGCTAGCAAAGCGAACACTCTCACCAGTACACTCTTGCAGTACTGCTTCAATTGCATGTATCTTGCTATTTTTCTTCTTGTGCCATTTGAGCTACAGTATGTGTAGCTAAGCAATGGGCAAAACCACAAACCTATGGTTAAATTTAATCTGTTTGATAAAAAAAATTCTCTACTGCTATTTTCTCTTGGAAGGGACAGGTTTCACTTATTGCTGTGGATTCCTGTGTGCATCTGCATACTTGGCAGACATCCTAGCAACCCCCCATACCTCTAAACCTCTTCAGACACACTATCTGGACAAAGCTTGACAAACTGTGGTACAACTATGGACATATTTTCATTATTGCTCTTATAAACTTGGGACAATTGCTAGAGTAACATGATTTGTTTTAAAATATGTTTTATGACGGATTTGAAATCTGACACTGAAATGTATGCATTATTTACTGAATTCAATCCTGAGATCATCCCAGTGATTTGCCAGGACAATTGGGGTGCTGTATGGGCATGAAATATGGACATTCTGCGATGATTTGTACAGTTAGGAGGTATGCAGCCTGCTATGAGCATTCTCGCTCATTATAATTTCCGGGTGGCACTTCCTGAGTGCAGGGTCATGTGCATTGTGAGAGCTCTGCTCTCAGACACACCCCCTGCACTTGTCCACGCTCCATGTCCGTTTAGGAGCAGAGGCAGCACACCTTCATTACTATGCATGGAGCGCTGCCATGATGCTCTTAAATGGACATTTCCATGCAGGAATAAGCTATTCCTGCATGAAACCTTACTGAATCCCAGGAAAATAGTTTTCATTCCAGGAGATTATGGCCCATATTTTCATAATCTTTTTTTTGTTTTACAAACCTAAGAAAATAGCTGCAGCTATCTGACCTTGTTCCATTTAAGACAAAATGTCATTAGTGAAAAGATTATTAAGCCAGTACTGTATTTAGACAAAATCCATGTTGCTTATAACAGAAGACGTCATATGTTTCTAGGTATTATAAAATGTGTTTAGAAACCATTTTTCTATGACCTTAGTTGATTAGCAGGTGTTTGTGAAGGGAAAATAATTGGTTGGACAGACAGGAATTGTGATTTTTGACAATGTAATGATGAGCGAAGGCAGGAAGCTATAAGGGGTTATATTAGATTTAAAGGAGAAGTTATAGATGTGTTTTATTGGTCTGGAAATGAGCTCTACAAATAGTAACGTCTGAAGCTATGAGAGATTATATTAGTAGTTAGAAGAGGTTGTAGATGTGTTTTAGTCTTCTGGAAATTAGTTCTATTCATAGTAATGTCTGAAGCTATAAGTGATTATAACAGAAGTTAGGAAACATTGTAAATGAATTTTAGAGTCTGAAAATGAATTCTGCTGTTAATTTTAGGAGATGAGGTGTAATATATGGAATACATAGTTATATTTGTCCTCAACACTGTTATGTATTTTTTGCACAGATTTGGAGGTGACTGCTTTGAAATAGAATGGTGGTGGTTTAATATTTTATGAAGTGGAATGCCACAATTAGGTAATGGGGGAAGAGGAAGAGATGTCATTTTTTATTAACTTTAGGAATTGTCTACTGAGTTCCTGGGTATTGCTTGAGTTTGTGAATATTATGTTAGTACAGAGTCATCTAATATTATTCCAGAGAATTTAAGAGAGTTTATCTTGTGCCTCAGTGTCATGCAGGCAGTGACAATATGGTGGTCTAACCCTGCACCTGGTAGTGAGATGAGCACTTGCTTCACCATAACAGCTGGAAATGCCCCTCTGTCCATACATGCATGATCCCCCCACATGTGTTGAAAAGGGATACCATTACCAGCTTTGCTGACCATGCCTACATATTCCCCAAAATGACTGCTCACATTACAATGAGCCTCTGATTCAGGCTGAGGATATGTCACTGTAGCAGTTATACAAGTCATCTCCACCTCCTCAGGATGGGTGAGTCCATCATCCCTGCCTGTGCCATTAAGTGTCCAAGCTAGTAGTTGACCTTGTGTCACCTGGACAATACTAAGGGCTTTCTCTCTCTATGCCACTGGCACAGGTGACTTTAGCAGATTTTATAGTAATGTTAGTAATTTCTTTTTGTTTTAAAAAAGTTGTTTTGCTATTGGTATTGATGGGGTTAACTTTCTGTTTTTTGCAGGCATTGCTTCTGTTTTTGATGAGAGGACTGAGAGCATTGTTAAATCAAAGCATAGCTTTTCTGCAAACTCTAACTTTAAAGAATGGTAACAACTTGACCTGAGTAAGTGTTAGTGGATTACCAAATGTGGAAGGCACTAAGAAGATGTCAGAGTAGGCATACAGTGGGGACTCATTTATTTGGTAAAGTCCAGAATGATTGCTGGGAGAAAAATTGATATAAATGATGAAAAGTTTAGGATGGGGAGGATGACACAATGTATTTGGTAGAATATTTCAGTGAGGCAGTCTGTTCAGTATATTTGCAATGATCACAGCTACAAGTGAAGTCTTTTTGTTGGAGAATTTGGTTGTGTACCTGTGTTAACCATTTCAGTCAAATTGGTCAGGGCTAGGGAATGATTTAGTGAAATTGTATTTTTCCAGTCCAGTCCTGATTTAGATCTCAACTGTGTTTTGGTTATATTGATTATGTGCAATATAGAACGTTAAGTTGCAGTGAGAGAGGATGCTGGGGGAATATATATGGTGACTAGAAAGATTTTGATATGACCATTTGATTTGATTTGAACAAGTTGGAGATTGTTATCAGCATTGGTGTTATTTTTTGTAAGATGTGTGAGCTGCAGCTTCGAATATTTCCTTTTTAGCATTAGTGATTATCCACCATTTTGCTTTTCTTGTCCATTAACAGAGAAGTTATTACAAGAGATATGTAGGGAAAAATGCATTAGTCATATTTTAGCCATGATTTGGTAATGGACAGGAATTCAGGACTATATACAATTTTAAGTTTTCCCATTTGTTGTTTATACTGATTATGATCATGTATGCAATGGATATTTTTTTTTCTTTCTTTTTACAGTTGGGAGAGTTGGTAAGTTTTGGTAGAGTGGCTCTGGGATGAGTTGTATGTCACCTGAGAACAGAAGGAGGACATTAACAGCAAACAATGGAATGCAGAGGTTATAGCCACTGAACAAGATTAGCAAGGAATATAAAAGTACAGTGTACATGTTATCTGGGAAAACCGTATGGACAGCAGACAGAAGCATATAAATTAAAAAAGTGACTTACAAGAAAATAGAGACAATCATGTGGTCAAACCCTAAACAATGTTTTTTAAAGAGGAAGAATGTGAAGGATTAGTTAACTTATAATACTTATAACAAAGAAGAAAGTAGAGCTTTCATTAATATGGATAACAATTTATTTATAAATTACATAGATGCAGTTTTTATTTATTAATTTATTTGTTTTGTTTGTTTTCTCGGGTAGAACATTGATCTCCATGGACCATTTTTAGATTCAACCCAGGAGCGGTGTCTGGTTAAATGACTTGCTCAGAGTCACACAGTTAGGAATGGAGGCTGAGGAAATCAAACCTTGCACCACTGGACCACAGGAAACAGCTCATTGCCAGTTTATGCTCTTATGTCAGCACAAATTATAGAATTATAAGTACTGAAGTGGGTGCCACAAATACGAATGATGTGTCTGCAAGTGGTAGTTATCTGGGCTGGGTATATTGCAGTAAGCTTTTGTAAAGGTTTTTGCACAGGAAAAACTGATTTTTTTAATTTTTTTTTTGTAAAGACAAAAAAAAAGACCTTACAGGAATCCAAAACAGAAATGAGACCACTGGCTTGACAAAGCATGCAATGCAATCTGTTTCCTCTTGCATTCTAAAGAAATGCTGTAGATGAATTGATTATTCAGATTGCCATAGCGTGTATACATGTGCTTATTAGAATCGTGTGTTTTTGTGTGTGTGTGTGTGTGTGTGTGTGTGTGTGTGTGTGTGTGTGTGTGTGTGTGTGTGTGTGTGTGTGTGTGTGTGTATGTGTGTGCAGTTGTGTGTATATAGCTATATCTATCTAGCTAATAGCTAGCTATATATATATATATATTTATGGATGTAGGACTCTCCATCGAACACACATTTCACCGAAACGTAAATGGGCGAGCTGAAATTCGGGAAAGTACATTTTATCAAAAATGCACTTTTAACAGAAGGTAAGTAAGCAAACAATTGTTTGCATGTAGGTTTAGTTGTACATCAACATGTGGTGTAGATTGTACAACTAAACAAACTGTTGCTTAGATCGCAGTACAGTGGGGATAAGGGAATATTCCCTTTTCCCCACTGTAGTGAAATCTCGGAGTGAGAATATTAAAGTGGGGGTGTGGTGGGTACAGCTCCCCCGCATGGGGGGGTTCAGGGGGGCTTGCCCCCCTGCATAAATGTGAGCAGTCTTTTATTTTTTAATACTTTTTTTTTTTTTGCGAAAGTGCATTTTCAATAAATGCACTTTTGAAAAAATGTATTCAGTGATCTTATTTCGGTGAAACGTGTGTTTGATGGAGAGTCCTAGATCCATATATATATATATATATATATATATATATATATATATATATATATACATTATGTGTGTGTGTGTGTGTGTGTGTGTGTGTCCATATATACATGCCCGTGTGTGTGTGTGTGTGTGTGTGTGTGTGTGTGTGTGTGTGTGTGTGTGCACATGCACGTGTGTGCGTGTGTACGTGCATGCATGTATGACTGTATGTGTGCTTGAATATATACATGTATGTGTCTAAATCTTACAGTACACTGATGTCTTACCCAGGGTTAGTCTTGCTGTCCTTGTTTTCACTGTCGAATGATGGCATAGGCTCCATCTCTGCCAAAAAACATGAAATAGACTAAGTGGATTG
Organism: Protopterus annectens; assembly: GCF_019279795.1. NCBI lineage: Eukaryota > Metazoa > Chordata > Ceratodontiformes > Protopteridae > Protopterus > Protopterus annectens. The sequence goes on from NC_056744.1 coordinate 661,588,937, forward strand.
AAATTTCAACAAAGAATGTCTCAAGAAAATGGTTTATGCTCATGTACTGTTCTTAGTCTGTAACCTGACTTAGAATAAGTGCAACTCAAAAGCTTGCTTTTTTTACTACTTTTATTTATTCTCAGTTGACGAAATGAAGTGCAAGAATAGATACAAAATACATGTACACAGTGGAAAAGAGTGGGACATATGATATATAGATACATTGTGTCTTGCAGGAATCAAGCAGAGGAGTCAAGGCAGTGAGATGGCAGTGAAATGGAGACAGGTTTTGGGCTCATTAAGAAAATAAGACTAGTATGACCTTGGTGTACATTTTCATAGAGAATAATTATCATTATACAATTACCCCCCATTAATATTTCAAAACATGCACGCTGATTGGTCAGCGTGCCCATTGTAAATCAGAATTATACTAATGGAAAAAGGTCCGGTCGCCCGGACTTTTTCCATTAGTATGTCTTGATTTTTTTGTGTTTTTGGTAGTAACGGAGAACGGAAGAGTTCCAGTGCTGTAATATCGCTATGTTAAATGAGTTTAAAAAAAAAGCAATGGAGATCTTCCTTTTTCCATTGCTTTTTTTAAAGCTATCTCGCTATGTTAAACTCTTTTAGCATAGCGAGACACATTTTAAAAAGCAACGGAGATCTTCCTTTCTCCGTTGCTTCCACACACAGCTCTGATGTACTGCATAAGCATAAGCACGCAGTACATCAGAACTGTCGCAGAATATCAGACAGCTGTGGAAGGACAGCACGGAGGCATTATACAATGCCATTATTTAAGAAAAGTAAGTTTTTTCTTAAATAATATCATTGTATAATAGCAATAATCCACTTCTGGGTGTATTAATGCTGGATTTACCCACAGTTGTCTTTGGTTGGCCACTCAGGCTTCGCCCTTGTGACCAAACCACACCAACCATGGGTAAATCCAGCATTACTCACACCCAGACATTGGTTATTGCTTAATAGATCGACATAACTACTTGGAACAGACCAAAGTAGTTGCAAAACAGGAAGGGAGGAAGAGTTACTATAACATTCAGGAATTGGAAAATATGCTTCTGTTGGCATATTTATAGTCAAGTAACTAGTTTGAGAGGGTAGCCATTATATCTACTCTACTCTGTGCACACATGAGCTGTTTGATATGTGGATTGCTGTATTCCAAGAGATCAGTACACACTTCCCTGGTGATGGCCTCCAGTTCTCATACAAATCACTTCCCATATCAATTCAAAGTTATTACAACACTTTTGTTTAGAAATCCCTCACTAAAATTAGTCATGTAACTGCTACATGCCATAAAGTATCTCATTTGGAACTAATTAAAAATTCTGACATTTTAAGTGCAGACAAAAGTTAGAAAATTGGCAGGTACTGTACATTTTTGTTTTTATTTTACCATTAAGTTGGGTTAACCTTTGGGAGTTTCTAGGCTGACAAAAACTTATGATATTTAGAATGTTGTTAATGATGCATTCTAAAAGTACAAAACTAAGTGGAACTGTATGCCACAAATAATGATCTGGATTCTATCCCATAAACCTTTAAATAAATTTCTTGCTCTGTTCAAGAATTACTTTAGAAGAAATACTTGGAAAATATGCATTGTGATCTTTCATCTACTTCAAAGGTATTTAATCCCATATTTGCAAACATTCATTAAAATTTACTGCTGTTTCTAAGCATGTTATTTGGCTTTGTTCCTTAGCCAGAAAAACATTAGGAGCCTCATCAGCTGTCAAAGGGAACAACGCCTAATTCTTTTCAGTGATTTCCCTTCAGTTTTATTTGGTTCCAGTTTAGTGCGTTATAATAATGTTTTGTTATTCTAACTTCTTGTGCATGATTAGCATGCACTTGTCACGGTTTATTCCAATCCGAAGAGTGATTTTACTTCTGACAGCAGTTCCAGTTTTGTTAATTTGTTAACGTGGTTTTAACAGGGGCTGCACAAAGGGCTGTTTGTTATACATGATCTTTTCCTCTATGAAACATCTATGTTAGTAGTTGCTACGATTCTTGGGAAATAAAATCTGACTCTGTTTTTGTCTTTAGTTTTACTTTATATGTACAAATATGTTTAATCACTTTATTTGAAATTTCAGCCATTTTTATGTGATAAAAACACACACTTTACCTTCCCAAAGCTAAAGTAGTCCTGTTTGGCTATAATACAGAAAATGTGTAGAAATGATAGATTAGCTGAATGGTACAGCAAATTTGTAGCTGTCAGGATAGCTTGAAAAATGAGAGCACTTAAAGTAAACATCATTGTTTATTACATTTCCCAGATAATATACATTAAACCTACTCTGACTGGAAGGTTATTTTAAGGGCACATACAACTGCCTGCTCATTTGTATTTTTATGAAGAAATATTAATGATCTAGAAAATTAAGTTTTCTAGTACCTAAACCAACAACCTAGTGGGAAGCTGCCATATTTTGTGTTACTGGAATACCAGGACCTTGTTGATGAAGCAGACTGTTACCTTTATGTATTTACTGCATGTGTTTTATTTTTACACTCATCTATGCTATTTTTATTTGAATTATACTTTGTGTATGTATTTCAAATGCATTTTAATGGTGTCTTCTTTATTAATGTTTTCTTGAATCATTGTATCTTAGATCATTGTGCCTTCTTTTACTTATTATCTTTGTTCTTTATTTAAATTGTATTTTTCTTTATTTATGAAGTTTAAATATATCTTCTAGGTGTTTTATTTATTAATGATTTCCTTGAAGCATTGGCTAGGACTCAGAAAAATTATCATCACCAATGCTATTTGTACAAAACCATCATGCCCAAAAGCACAATGGTGACAATTTGCGATTCAATTAATTAGCAACTGATTATCAGATCTCTGATTGGAATACTGTAGGGTTAGACCAAACTGCTGCCCTGTACCACCTAATTCAAACCCTCTCCCTGATCCTAACCATATTCCTGATCATCATCTTCCACAAAAACCTTTCCCTTACAGAATCAATACACAAAGCAGCCACACACACTACACATAAACCTACACACATTCACAAAACTAAACCTATCTCCTTACCTAGCTCTTACTCTAATCCTAACATGCAAACACTCCCTATCAAGATATCAAAAACACACACACACACACACACACACACACACACACACACACACACACACACACACACACACACATGCACACTCACTTACTGTAACCAAATGCACTTCCCCAAAACAACCCTTATTCTTCAATCCTGATTTTGATAAACTCAGTTTTTGGCAAAACATGACTGGTAAAAAGAGACAGCAGTTTACTCTGCTGAGAAAATGAACATTCATCATATCTATCTAACTATCTATCTATCTAATCTGAATGCAAAATGTAATGAAAAATATTAGTATCCAGAAGCATCAGTGTACATTACATTGATTTCTGCACATTGAAACTGATATAAACTGAAAACAAAACAGCTGAAATTACACAGATTACAAGTAAGAAAACAAACTCTCCTTTTATTTTATTTATTTATTTATTTTATTTTATTTTACATTTGTTGACCGGGCTAGTCCAGCTGGATGTATGTCCATTTTCAGTGGAGGCCCGGGGAGAAAAGCTCCAATGGTTATTACAAGTTTAAACAAAAAACATAAAAGGATAGAAGGATAAAAGGATGAAAACAAAGATGAAAAGATTATATACAAAATTGAGTTAGTAGATTGTATACAAAATTGAATTAGTACATGTAAAACACATATAAGAGGAAATAGCAATTACAAGATAAGATTAATAATCAAATAAGTAATTACTTGCAATACACACATGATAATACATAGCGTGAGTAACAAATTGACAAAGTAATGTGAAAGAAAAAAATATTTTTTTTTTTTTTTTGCAATTCACCAGCTAAAAAAGTCCCCAAAACTTACTGGTAATATTAGACAAATTTTGTCCAAGTAGTGATATAGTTAGGGAAAGGGTTTTTCATAAAGTAATCTGTATTTTGGGTGAAGTTTAGCACACACATGCATAAGGATGGACAAGGTGTCCCAAAATAAGTCACTGACAAGCACACCTCTCATACACTATCCCTAATTTCAACAGTAACTTGGAAACACTTGCAGAAATACTCCTATCTCTTCACAAACACCAGCACACATGCACACATGCACATACGCACACATGCACACATGCACACACACACATGCGCACACACACACACACACACACACACACACACACACACACACACACACACACACACACACACACACGCACACACAAAACACCGCTAAATCTATCCCCTTCCGTAATCCTTAATCTAAACCTAACACAAAACACTCGCACACACATTCCCATTCCTAGAAAAAATGTACTAATCATGAGCACAAGCACAATCAGACAGAAAAGGAACAGCTGATGTCCCAATTTTCATCAATCTCCTACTTCCAACATGTCTACTACTAACAGAAAAATGTTGTTGCAGTCTCACCACTGCTTATCACTTCAGCAACAAGACTTGCTTGAATTCCCTCATCTGCACCAACTATATCAACTACAAATCATTCACTACATCCTCTATCTACCCTCTTTCTGTCCCAGCCTCTCTTCCATCATATCTAAATATTCCCCCGCTAGGGCTTTACGCAGCTGAGGACAAAGAACTATTACACATCTACAAACCCAAAACCAAAATTGGATGTCTTCTCTATAACTATAACCCAGCTACATCCTGGAACCAATTCCCCTTAGAAATAAAGTCCCTTCATCATAGCAAGAGTTTCAAATTAGCCATAAGAAAATACCTAACAAAAAAATAGACTTGCCACTGCAGTCATCCACCCTGAAACCACTATCCTTCCACCTATTTCTCCACCTCACTCTAAATGTATCTCTAACCTTGTACTCCTACCTCTTCCTTCCTTCATTACATTTGCTATTTAGTACCCTCCTACTACTACCTTTCCTCCCTCTCTAACCTATCTAGACTCAATCTGACTACTCCAAAATAACTAACTTTATCAAGTCTGTCTAATAGGTCACCTCTACTTTATTTCCTTCATATCTTCATCTAACCATTTGTATATTTTCTTTCTAAACCCTAAATCAACTAGGTACTATTCATATAAAATGATATGTAACTGGTTTCATAATCTTTTGCTGATTATAAATTATTTTGTACTATGCATTTAAAATGATATTGTAACAAGTGTCATAATCTTTTTCTGATTGTAAGTTATTTTTGTAAAATTCTTTTCCCTGAGGAGCTTTTGTCCCCGGGTCTCTGCTGAAAATGAGCCAAATGCTCAGCAGACTAACCCAGTTAACAAATGTAAAATAAACAAATAAATAAATAAATAAATTTATGAACCTGGTCTATATACTGCCTCCAATACAATATCAGAACTGCAAGGATGGGTCTTCTCACATAAACTAGATACCTTATCCATGACCGAATCTTGGCATTAAAGCCTCCATTACCTTACTCCATCTAATGGAGCTCAAGAAATTTGTTTTTTGATAGAATCAAATTATATACTCATATTTCAAACAAATGTTTATATCTCTGGAAAGATAGATGCTACTAAAATAATGCAAACGGCAAACACTTTAGCACAAACTATTTTTATAGTGGGCGCATTCTTTAGGTTTCAGTTTTTAAACTGGGTTTTATAAGCCACATTGTAAGGATTAAGTTTGTAATACTTTGTAAACAGCACACAATATCTCAGCGACCACTCAAATTATATACATACTATTACTGGCACTCTTTTCATCCATCTAAGAGCTTTCATATGAGGCTAAGCAGTTCTGTCTGTGCTACTTATTTGTCACGTATTTAGAAAAGCATGAAATAAATGACAATATAAATACATATTATATGAACAGCAATGAATATCTCTTTACCTACACTCGACAGAGGTCAGATATTAACAAAGTAGTATTTGCTATTGTGTAAGCTTTAGGATGACAATTTTTAATACTTTCTGTGTAGCATGGGTTTGAAATTATTAATGCCAATATGACCAAGCAATATTTCATGTCTAGAGGAGTTGGTAGGATGTAAGTACAGAAACATCTACAAGTGTCACCCGGCTGTAATGAGTTAAAGATGAATAACACCCCCCCCCCCCCCACAGGCTTACATTGTTATCAGGTTAAACCAAAAGAGGTGGTGTAGTAGCTATTATTTATGTCAACAGTTTAGAGCTCTATATCTACCCTCATAAAATGCCCAAATCTGACAAAGCTAAATGTTGTTTGCCTTACTAAAGCTTAACACAAAAAATCAGTGTGTAATTGTAATCTACATCCCACCAAATACCAATTCCATTACAGCTCATTTTTCTTTCCACAACTCAATAAATTAATTTAAGGATGAATATATAGTATTATGGATCACAAATAATATCTCCTAAGAAACTACCATACCCAGTGATTTTTAACAACAACTGGACTACTCAAAATAAAGACTCTGTCACCATCAGTCTATATAACTTTACTTGACTGATTTCCCCCACCAGATTCAATAAAAAGACTAATAAGAATACAATCCTTCAATAGATATTAAGCAATGCCCCTGACAAAACTTCAGCTACAATCTCAGTTCTAGACTCCTTATGTGATTGTAATTCAACATATGCCATATAAAAATGCATCAAAATATATAAAGACATCTCATATAACCTAGTTCAAAATCTCACAAATTTCAATTAACCTCCTTTACCACTACATTTAGACAAATCAACTGGTCTTCCCTAAAAGTCTTTCCTTTAGATCAACAGTTGAACATTTTATTTTTTACTTTTTATCAGTTCTCAATTGTCAGTCTCCTCTAAGGAAAAAAATGAGTCAAATCTAATCCAACTCCTTGGCTTACTAGAAGGACCAAACAGGTAGTGCAAGAAAGAGCTAAAACATAGAAATAATGGTATAGAACGAGTGGTGAAACCTCCTACCAAACATACAGACAGCTGGGAAATCTGTCCAAGAAAGTCATCCAGACTGACAAACAATTTCTTCACCCATCTCCAAGCAATAACCTTTCTAATCCAAAAGGTTTTTGGACTGCCATAAACAAATTCTCAAAAGCTGGAGGCAGCCAAATCCCCTACCAAATGAAACAAACCAAAGCATTGCTTAGAAATTCAGTTCCCACTTCATCCAAGTAACATCTGCAGCACTAAATAAACTAACACCTAACCCATTAGATATCCTTTAGTTAATTCAGAATAGTAACTCACCTTTTTCTCTTCAACCAGTGGGACTAAATTAATACAAAAACAGCTATGACAACTGAAACCTACGACATTAGCTGTCGACCATATTATTCCTGATGGATACTTAAAATCTGACTCAGATGCCATAATATATCCATATTGATACTAATCAACAGCTCCATATTAAAATCATATGTACCCAAACTATGAAAAATCATATTTTATCCCACTATACAAAGGAGGAAAATCAGTGAAATTATCCAAAAATAGAGGAATAGCCATACTCTCTCTCTCTCATGTTAAAAATCATTAAAAGATGTATGCTTCCCAATTTTTAAAGTATCTACTGGATAACAACTTACTCTCTCCAACCAACATGGCTTTCACCCTTACCATAGCATCACTATATCTCTTTTTTCCTTCCACAAAACAATAAATCAGCTTAGAGACAAGGTAAACCAATGTTTTCTGTATTCCTAGTCATTTGTATACTTCCACAAGTTAAACCAGTGTCTTCTATATTCCTAGTTCAGCAAAAGCATTTGATATAGTTTCTCATAGTAAACTACTACAAACATTACTTTCCTTGGGTCTCTTTGCCTTTATCCAAACATGGCTTAAAAACTATCTCTTAGATAGGACACTGTGTATCAAATGGAAAACATGCTACACATCCTACCTACCCATAACCATTGGTGTTCTTCAGAGGTCCTCTCCTCTTCAATATTTTATAAACTGCAGTGGGACAATGCTAACTGGTTCAGTATGTAGATGACTACAGTCTAATCTGCTCAAATCCAAGCAAGCAATCAATTTGACTATGACAGAACAATCCTACTCCTCCATCAAATATTTTCTGAACCAATCTAATCTTCTTCTGAACCTAAGCAAAACAAAAATTCCGCTTTTCAACCCAAAACAATACTGTAATCACACAAATACATTTACTATATTCTCTACATAAAACACTAGATTTGAGGTTACCATATGTAGTAAATTATATGGGGTCACCTTAGATAATAACCTAAAAATTGACTGACACATCCAAAATAC
>NC_056744.1:661602198-661639698 GCF_019279795.1 Protopterus annectens
ACTGGCAATATATAGTTAGTAAGAAATTCAGAATATCTAGTTTGTCTTTTCCCATGGTAGCATCTGGGCTCCAGTAAAATGCAAGCTCAGCAAAGCAAAGCAGCTTCTTAAAAACAGCTGGAATGAGACCCTGCATCAGAAATATGGTGGGTCTTTTGGGTTTTAAAATAAATCCTCAGCTTCATGGGCTGAAATAGTCTACACACAGCCCAAATATCCTGAGTACTTGTTAAAATGGAACAAATAATGAGGTTGAACTTTCACACATATCATGTCACTGCTGTTGACCGGCATGCGGTTGAAAGGCAGTTTTTGAATGGGCAGAATGCAGACTCAAAATACATCGACTACACTACAGTGAATGCGTAGTGTAAGTTCAAGTATCTCAGTTTGGCATTGAACACTGAGATCACAGTTCAGTGCAGTACAGGGAATTAGCCCATTTCCTCAGTGTAGTGTGATCTTGGAGTTGGGATATATAAGTTGCAGGGGGTGTGGTGGGTGCAGTTCCCCACATGGGGTGTGCAGGGGACTTGCCCCGCTGCAAAATAGTAAAATACATGTTCTGTTGCATATGGAATGTCATGGTATGTGAAGGTGCATAGCATGGGTGACTGACGTCACCTCCTGCTATGTCAAATACATCAAACTACGGGTGTTGATGTATTCAGTTTCGACCTGGCTGGAATTTCGCTGCTCCGGATTCAGGATTTCGGGTCGACCATGTGACCGATTCACTCATGCAGTGTCTATGTATATATATATATATATATATATATATATATATATATATATATATATATATATATATATACACTTTACAATCCTGAAATACTGAAATATCAAAATTCAGTATCTTGAGACTGTAAAGCTGAAAACTTCAAAATCTGAAACCTCAAAAGCATGAAATTTAAAATCACGACTGCTCACACACACACTCCACACACAATCACACATAAACCTTCCTCCCTACACTACAATACAACACAACAAAACAAACACACACGTGGACCCTACATATAAGAAGGGGGGGCAAGAAACCTGCACCCCCCATGTGGGGGTCTGCACATCCCACTCCCCCGCTACTTATATATACTAACTCTGAGGTCGCACTAAAAACACAAACACACAAAAAAACACCCACTACACATTCTATACTCCTCCTGCACAAACACACACATCACATACGTGCAAATTCCACCACTCTCAACACTTACATACTCACAATCTTACCTACCTACCCTAACCCACACCTCAAAACTCCAAACACACTCACACACACTAAAATCACTACCCAAAACCCCTAGTAAAACATCACTTACCTGAATCTCCAGCTACATCCACATAACAGACCACACATTACGGACGCAGGGAATCCCACATCACATACACACCTCCAGAACCGCAGATTCAACATTTCTGCATTCAGCATTCTGCACTTTCGCGCAAGTGCAGTTTCGACAGTTCAGTCTCGAGCTATTGAAGTTTGATATTTCAGTAGTTTGAGATTTTGAAGTGTAACTATATATATATATATATATATATATATATATATATATATATATATATAGTTCTATTATGTATGATTAAACTTAATTAATGTCAAAGTAAAATAGCAGCATTGAGAAGTTCAAACACACATAATATCAAATGTCCTAAATATCGAAACTACAAAAGATTGAGAAAGGAAAACCATTTTCTTTGCCAATCTTCACAATAACCCCCAGCCCCTCCCTTTTAAAGCTAAAAAACTAATCTCAAATTTGTCTGAATAGTGATAGTGTTACAGGAAGTTTTTTTTTGAATGATAAGGTATAAGATTATGGTTGGGGCATGGGCAGGTTAGGGGTAACTTTACCCTCCTTGTACCACCTTAGTAAGGCATGCTAACCTTAATCCTGGCCCTGCCTTGCCCCAGACCCTATTCCTACACATTTCCTTACAAAAATAAATAAATAAATGAATAAATAAACAAAAACCTTCCCATAACACTGCCACTACACAAGACAGACTCAGACACACAGACTACTAATGCTATATTTGTTCCCTTACTTAATCCAACCTTAATCCAGTAATAAACTTGAACACAAACATACAAAACCTATTCTCTCACCTAACCCTGACCCTAACTCTAGCATGTAGAAACACTCATCCCCTTAAAACCCCACACACCTGTTTGCATGATACATTTTGGACATTCAACTATCTTTATGTTTGACAGTCTAGACCACCTTGTTGACCAATAGTACAGTCAACAAAAAATAAGAGAAGCTGTATCTCTCTCTCTCTCTCTCTCTCTCTCTCTCTATATATATATATATATATATACGTGTATGTGTGTGTGTGTGTGTGTGTGTGTGTGTGTGTGTGTGTGTGTGTGTGTGTATGCGCATATGCACCACATCCAATTTTTAGAAACCAGAATGACCTTGAAAGCCTGATGTGATTTAGTCCTTGGAGTTGATGGCGAACTGGCTATGGATATGCATGGTACACTGTCTCATTGGTGACTTGGAAGTCATCAGTCTAATAAGTTTATATCTGGGAGTATATCTAAACAATGATGGGTGAATCGGGAGTAAGTGTGAGGATGTGTTCCATTCATACTATGTGGGATTCAAAGAGTTGCTTGTATGATATCTATTTGGTTATATTTTATTGGATGACCCTGAAGTAAACACTGTGTCACATCTATACGATGAGTTTGGCAGTAGTGGGTTCTAAGTGTTGTGGATCAGAATGTATGATCATATCAAGGACTGAGCGTGCACATACAAATACCAGGCATGTGCTATTCCTTGTGCCATTTTGAAGGTGCAGCCAGGAAGTGAGCATGTATGATTGCAGCAGTTACTTTGTATATAAGTTACTTAAGTTAAAGTCAGTAAACATCTATCGTGATGTGTTTGTATAAAATAATGCTGCTTGAACAGAATCCATGAAGACACTTCTATTGTGTTCAAAGTTGGAGAGTGACATGGTGTCAGAACTGGGATTGCAGAGAATAATATTCAGAGCCATGAGATGCAGAGATGACAGTGAAGGTAAACTAAGAGAAATGAGCATGAAAAAGAGCCAGAAAAAAAATCAAAGGTAAAGAGAATCCACACAAACTGCTTATTTTATAATAAAATGACAAAAATGGGGCATTACAAGGGTACAAACCACATTATTAAACACGTGGGAGACACAAAAGGTTTATTAACTAAAGGAAATCTTTAAAATAAAGATATCTGACAAAATGATTAACAGAAAAGCAAAATGAGTATGTTTAAAGAAAAACTAGTATGTTTAAGGCAAAACGAGTGTGTTGAGACAAAACGGGCATGTTTAGAGTAAAATGAGAACAAGAAAAGTACAATGGGCATGAAAGATTAAATGAGCAAAATTAATATAATCAGGGCAAAAAGGGGCACATTAAGCTTAAAGCAAGGTGACTGCATGTTTTCTGGCAAAGTGCTGTGTTTTGGCATAACTACAACTTCGTATTGTATCAAGGGGATAACTAAAATTATTCGAAGTATCTCAAAGTGTGTAAAAGTGTTTACAGTGTGTGCTTATTACTGTGCATGTATTCCAAAGAGTTTATTTGTGTGCAAAGTGTGACTATTTTGTGAAGTACAGTCAAAGTATAGCCATTTCAAAAAGTTTCTTGTGCTGGCTTTGTCTATTTGCAAAGTGTCGCCATTACAGAGTGTTTCTTGCACTGTGAAGAATTGCCTAGCAAGGTACCACCATTTTGAGGAAATTTCACTGTGCTGTGTACAGTTTATTCACAAAGTGCAATTACTTTGAAATGTTATTGACTCTGAGCTTCTGTTGCCCAGTTCATTCACATTGTGCAGTTATTTGAAATGTTTCTTAAAATGATGCTAAATTACTTTTGCAATACAGTAATTTCAAGAGTATTACAGTGCCAGAGAGACTTATTTCGCAAAGTTTAGTTATACAGAGGCTTGTTGTGCTATTGGGCTAATTCACAAATACTGGCACAGATTTCTGGCATATGTATATGTATATGTGTATGTGTTTGTGCTTATTTGCAAAACCCTTCATTGGTATATGTTAATATGGCAGATGGATTTCAAAAGCCCTTGCCTCTTGTATTTGATCAGAATATTGCAGAGGATTGGAGAATATTTGAGCAAGAGTATGATGTTTTCATGCAAGCAGCTTATTCAGATAAAGAAGCACACACCAGGAATTCATCTAAACCTAGCTGGGTCATTGACCATAGAAAGAGTGTTCATTTGTGTATGCACCACCAGTATATGAAGAAGAAGGTGAAAACCATCATATTGTTGTACAGACTAAATTAAGGGAAGACCCCGAGTGTTTGAAGTGCAAGTTCAGAAAAATGTGTAACCCCCAGACATATATTACATTAGAGAGGCATTTGTTTTATGTGAGAGATCAGAAACCAGGGAAAACTTTTGCAGCTTATATAACTGACCAGAGAAACAAAGCTAAACCATGTTGGTTTGGTGACTTAAAAGATGAGTTAATAAAGGACAGGCTTGTGTGTGGTATTTATAATGCTGCTGTGAAAAATATCTTGCTTCATGGTAGTGATTTAATGTTGAGTAAAGCCCTAGAGATTTGTCAAATCCACGAAGTGACAGAGAAACACACAAGTATGCTTGCAGGTGATAAGAGCATGGTTTCAGCAGGCTCCAGAGCAAATGTGGATAGTATGCAACACATGACCAACAGAAGTAGGCCTAAGCACATGGCAGCCACAGTCCCTGCTGACTCACCAGGAAAACCACATAGTTTTCTAGCAAGTTCAAAGACTAGTTCAGTTAAGTGTAAATGCTCAGTGCAGTACAAGCGTGAATTTGTTGACCGTCGCAATTGTGGTGCAAATCATAAGTCTAAAAGAAAGAAATGCTTAGCGTTCGGTCGGCAATGTCACAAGTGTAAAAAATGGAACCAGTTCCAAAAGTTTTACAAATCAAGCAAGTAAACACCACACAGTTGTAAACAAAGGTCACACAAAAAAGCAAGTTGATCAAGTAGAGCCGCAGCAGTCAGTGTTCTATGTAGATGGTGTATCGGTAGTTGGTTAAAGTTGATGCAGTGAATTTATTAGCAAAGAGCTAAGTATTTTGTACTTTCTGGATCAATGGTAAATCCACAGAGCTTAAAGTAGACACTCATTCAAAGTGTAATGTTATGTCAGCAGACACATTTGCTAAAGTGAGAACTAATGAACAACTCAATGTGGCCAGTAGTGCAAAACTTGTTGCTTACGGAAGTGAAGAAATCCAAACCGGGAACTCAGTGATGTTTTCATGTTATTTGGCCAAGAACTGTTACAACTTGTTATTCTGTGTAGTCCGAAGACCAGGACAGTCTTTATTGGGTCTCAGAGATAGTTTGAGAATGAAACTACTTCCCTTTACTAAAGAAGTTAATCACATAAGTGCATTTCCTAGTTCTAATTTTTCTGAAGCCATTTTAGCAGAGTATGTTGATGTTTTCGATGATAAGTTGGGCAAACTTTCAGTTGTGTATTCCATGAAGTTAGACCCAAAGGTCACTTCAGTATTTAGACCAGCAAGAAGTGTTCAGATAGCTATGCAGGATAAAGTTAAGGCTCAGTTGGATAAAATGATGCAGCAAGGTGTAATTTGTCCAGTTACAGAACCAACTGAATAGGTTCATAGGTAGGTACTAGGCTATTGGCCCTAGGGCCTATATAAGCCTAGCCAAAAAGGTACCTTGGCTTTTGAAACCCAAGAACATTATTTTCCTGTGCCCCGTCGAGCAGAGCCCCAGAGGTGATCCCCAGGGTGAATTTCCTATTTCCCATCCAATCATCAAGATTTTTCTTGAAGAGTGCTAATGAGGAGCGTTGTTTGATATAGATAGGTAGTTTGTTCCAGAGTATGGGAAGTCTCTGGGACAGGAATCTATCCCTCCAGAATGTTCTGTTTATTGTGGTGACAAGGTTTAGGTCCCTAGAGCATGTAGCTCAGAGGGGTTGGGATTTCTTTAAGTGGAGCATGTCCAACAGCTCTGGGTTTGACATAGATTTGTATGTTAGGCAGAGATTGCCTCTGAGTAGGCGATATGCGATGGAATAAAGCTGGAGTTTTTTGAGACGGTCTGCGTAGGACATCTGTTTGAGGCCAATAATCCTCTTTGTGAGGTATTTCTGCAGCCTTTCCAGTTGTTGTCGATGTCTTGTGAGGTACATACCAAATGGAGCATTGTACTTTATAAATGGTCTAATGAGTGGCGAGTAGAGGGGAACAATGACCTTTTTTTTCCTGGATGAGAAACCTTATGTGATGAGGTGTGCCATGTAGAAGGATTTCCTGACTACTGTGGTGATGTGGTTATCAAAGGAGAGTACTGTCCACCTGTGTCCCAAGGTCTCTTATCACACTTTCAGTGTAAGTAGACTACCACCTATGTGGCAGCTCATGGGTACAGAGTTTTTACCAAAGAGGATGACAATGCACTTTTTGGCATTGAGATCGAGGCCATGGCTTTGACACCAGGCATCTTTCACAGTGAGGTCCTTTTGTAGGATGTCCACATCGTTACGAGTTTCGATTATGGCTCCTAGTTTGCAGTCATCTGCAAACTTCATTAGCCAAAGACCTTCTAAGTTAGCCTGTTATTCAGAAAAGTAGATACCAAACAGGAGGGGACCCAGGACTGAACCCTTTGGTACTCCACTTGTCACTGGTCTGAAGTCGGATTTGGAGTTTGCTACTTTCACAGTGTGGGTTCTGTCAATGAGCCAGTTGGTACCCCATCTTGTGACATAAGGATTTATACCTAGTTTAGTGAGTTTATCTATAATTCCAGAGTGGAGGATGGTGTCAAAAGCCTTGGTGAGATCTAGATAGGCTGTGTGAACCACCTTATCCTCATCTATGGCTTTGGTGACTGCTTCAAAGACATCTATCAGGTTTAGAAGACATGATCTGCCTTTTACAAACCTGAACTGGGTGGGGTCCAGAGTTTGGAGATTGCCAATGTCTTTTTTTATAAGTTTCATGATGATACTTTCCATGGCCTTTCAGACCAGGCTTGTTAGGCTAATAGGGCAGGCAGTAGTTCCCAAGGTCTGTGGTGGCTCCCCCTTTGTGGAGTGGGATAACCATCACTGTGCACCATTCAGTGGGCACAAAGCTTGAGGTGAGGCTATGATTGAACATGGTGCTTAGGTGGGGTGGCAGTTCATTCTGTAGTTCATGTAGAACGCAGCTTGGGATGTTGTCAGGTCCCATGGATGCTGTGTTCTTGGCTTTGGAGAGTGTAGTTTTTACCTGTGCAGCCGTGATTACAGGAACATTGCATTCTTCCTGTATAGAGATGGGCCCTTTAGGGGGTGAGAGAGGGGTAAAGCACTGAACCTATCTGCCAGAATGTTGGCAATATCAGTTGGTTCTGTATATTTTGTGCCATTGTGCTGTAACTCAGAGCAAATCTAAGTCTTGCCATTGAGATTCTTGACATAGCTATAGAATGCTTTGTGGTTGTCTTTAGAATCAGTGGAGATTTTGTAACTAGCTTTGGAGGATTTTATGAGGGATCTCAGCTTCTTACTGAGGCTGACCAGGGAGTCCCTCCAATCATGGGATTTTACTCTTTTTTGCAATAGTTTCTTTTTTCTGTTTAGAGTTTGTTTATGGCAAGGGACCACCAGATTGGCTTCCTTTTTTTGGAGGATAGCATCTTGGTTCTATTAGGGATAGCATGATCCATGCACTCATGTAAGTGCTTATAAACTGCATTTGTGTAGGATTCAGCAGTCGTATCTCTTTTGTCTGTCTGCATGGGTGTTGTGAAGTTTGCCACGTCTGTCTTAAGAAGCGTGAAGTTGGCTTTGGAGAAATGTTTTATGGTGGTTTCCCTAATGGGAGTTGTGGGTGGGATGTGGATGTCTAGGGTGATTAGCTTGTGTTCGGATCTGACCAATGAGGAATTGACCTCTGGTGTGGAACACCAGTCACCCATGTTGGTAAGGACCAGGTCTAGGATATTGCTGCCCTGGTGGGGGTGTGGATAAGTTGATCCAAGGCATTGGAGTTTATGAATTCCAGAAAACGTTGAGCAAAAGAGTTGGTACATGAGTAGTTTTCCCAGTTAATGGTGGGGTAGTTGAAATTGCCCATTATGAGGGTGTTGGGTTTTACCCTAATATTTTCCAGTGTATCAAGAAATGAGGAGTGGGAATCCTGGGGCATGGTGGGGGATCTGTAGCAAGCTACAATTTGGATTGCGGTCTTGCCCAGAGTTAGTTGCACTGGTAAATGGTAATGGGTGTTGTCTATGGCAGCAGCTTGCAAAAATGGCTCAGACAAAATCAGAATATGCATTGACCCAAGAGATTTGAACAAAGCATTGAAAAGACCATATCATTCAATGTCGACAGTCAAAGAGGTCACAGCCATAATTCTGAATGTCACTGTTTTTTCTGTCTTGGATGCAAACAGTTCATTTTGGCAAGTGATGCTTGATCTCAAATCCTCATTACTAACTACTTTTGGTACCCAGTTTGGCAGATACAGATTCCTAAGGATGTCATTTGGAATAAATTTTGCAAGTGAACTCTTCCAACGTGCAATGGAGCAAATGTTTTTGTACCGTAATAGTAGATGATTTATTGGTTGGAGGCAATGGTGAAGCAGAGCATGACAGAAACCTAAAGAAAGTTCTAGACAGTGCACAGGAAGTAAACTTGAAGCTCAATCATCTGAAGTGCAAATTCAGACTTCCAGAAATTACATATGTAGGTCATTTATTTACCAGTACTGGCTTGAGACCATACCCAACCAAGCAAGCAGCTGTTCTTGAAATGTCAGCACCAGGCAATGTTAAAGCTCTACAGCATTTCCTAGGCATAGCCAACTATTTAGGCAAGTTTATACCAGACTTTAGTTAGTTGACAACACCATTAAGAGAGCTGACATGCAAAAAATGTTGCATGGTCATGGTTAGAATAGCACCAGAAGGCATTTGAAGAACTTAGGCAGAAAATTGCCTCCCCACCTACATCAAGATGCTATGATGTAAACAAACCAGTCACTCTTTCCTATGATGCTTAAAAATATGGTCTTAGCACAGTATACTTCAAGAGGGCAGACCAGTAGCCTATACATCTAGAACACTTACCCAAATTGAGATGTAGTGTGATCAAATTGAGAAAGAACCTTTGGCAATAACATTTGCATATTCCAAGTTTCCTGATTATATTTATGGTCAAGCAATTCAGACTGGAATTGACCACTAACCTCTAGTTACTATTCTAAAGAAGCCTATGCATTCAGCTCCAGTGAGATTACAAAGAATGATGCTCAAATTGCAAAAGTACAACTTCAAAATGGTCTGTATGAAAGGCAAACTGTTCTATCTGGCTGATACCTTTTCCAGATCACCCATAAATATGAAGGAACTGTTTGACACAGAGAATTTTGACTTTGATGTGATGGCAGTGCATAATTTTTCTACCACTACACTTAATGAGTTAAGAGATCACACAAAGACTGATCCAATTTTGCAAAAGCTCAATCACTACATTAATTTTGGAAGGCCGTCAAAGCAATCTAGTGTGCCACTTGAAATGCAAACCAATTTTCCTTACAAGGATATATGATGGAATTATTTTCAAAAGCCTAAAATTGTTGTTCCTGCTTCCTTACAACAAGAATATAGCCATATTTTGCATTGTGGTCACCCAGGTTCTGCATCCACTAGGAGAAAAGTGAGGGAATTTGTATTTTGGCCTTCATTACTGAAAGACATTGATAAAGTACTTTCTTCTTGTTCAGTATGCAATAGTATTAAACTGCATTTGCAAAGAGAACCACTTCAGCTAAGTCCAGTTCCTGAACTACCTTGGCCAGCAATACCCACTGATATCTTCAAGTTGAACAATCAACACTACTTAATATTGGAAGACTCTTATTCGAATTGGTTTGAGATTGATCTACTACCTAACCTAACATACACTGCTGTTATTACTAAGTTGAAACTTCACACTAAGTTATTTCTGACAGTGGTACTCAATTTACTAGTCAGTTGTTTCAGAAATTTGCAAGGTAGAATGGGACTTTGTACATATTAGCAGTCCTGAATATCCACAGTCAAATGGTCTAGCTGAACATGCAGTGCAGAGTGCAAAGCAATTACTTGAAAGGTCAAAGCATGATAATACCAATGTCTTTTTGAATTTGCTTAATCTCAGAAACATACCCTGTGATGATATTCTTTGCTCACCTGCTCAAAGACTTCTATCCAGGCAAACCAGAACTGCACTACCTATTAGTTCCAGTTTATTGAGGCCTAAAGCTAAGAACAACAGAACCATCAAAGCTCAATTATTCAAGAAGCATTCTATCCAGAAGTCCAGTTATGATAAAATGAGCAGATTTCTTCATCCGTTGAGGAAGGAGAGACAGTGAGAATACAAACAGCAAAAGGTTTCAACTGTATTGGTCAAGTTACAGATATATGTGCCGAGCCGAGATCCTACTTTGTTGAATCTGAGTGCGTGGAGTACAGGAGAAATCGCAGACATCTTCTTCCAATACCAGAATCATCATTGCAGCATTGTTCCTGTGATACAGACTCTAGATATCAGAGTAAACCAGATGTTGTTCCCATCCCAGAGTGTGTTTCAACTTCTGATTCATTTCCTGAAGATTTTCCAAATACTTCCAAGGTTGAACATTTTGTAGAGACAGCTCTAGTTGCTAAACCCAATTCCCAGTTTTATGTCACACAATATGGTTGAATATCCAGGTCCAGAGTAAAATACGCAGCAACATGGACTTAACTGTTTATATATGTACCTAGTCTTGTATAAATGCATGGCAAAGAACTTCCTGTGATATCTGTGTGCCAAATAGATTCATAACATTGCATGATCTATTTCTCAAAGAGGGAGGATGTTGATCAGTGTATGTGCTGTGTCTTTAAGCATATCAAGGACTGAGCATGCACATATAAATACCTGGCAAGTGCTATTCCTAGTGCCATTTTGAGAGTGCAGCCAGAGAATGAGCATGTATGATCACAGTAGTTAGTTTGTATATAAGTTACTTAAGTAAAAATCAGTAAACTTCTATCATGATGTGTTTGTATGAAATAAATCTGCTTGAACAGAACCCACAAAGACTCTTCTATTGTGTCCAAAATAGGAGAGCGACAAGTGTGGTATGTGACATTTTGTGTTGGGTTTCATTATCTGCTATTGTAGGGAGTTTTCATCTCTTCAGGCTTAACCCATTTAATGTTGTTGTTTGTCTTTTCGGCTTTTCCCAGTTAGGAGTCACCACAGCGGAACTCCAGTCCGCTAATAATTGGCAGTAGCTTTTTATGGTGCCGAGATGCCAGCCTGATACCCAAACTTCAGCGAAGGCATGCCCATTCACGCATGTCTTTCAGAGGCCACTTGACCGGGGGTAGGACATGCAGACTCCACACAGAAGGAACTCCAGCCAAGAATCGAACAGGAGAACAACTTGCTGTGAGGCAACAACACTACCGCCATACCACCGCGGCTTAGGCTTAACCCATTTAATGAAATTCATTAACAAATGCAACACCCACTGTGTTTTTCAGAATTCAGTTAGTGTCTACAGTATACAGCTAAAATTGTAGTTTTTGTCAGGCTACATACAATCGATATTCACAGGCACTCGTTCAGCTGTTCTTTTTTCAGCAGAGATGCTCACTGTCTCACACACCGGATACATTTAGAGCTACAACATGAAACTGTGGCACACTTGGTCACCTAACAACCCTGAGACAAAATTATAAAAAGCTATCTTAATCTCATAACATCTTGGGGAAAATGTTTGGTATTGTACCCAAGATGAGAAGTATTATATTTTGAGAGATCAAATTGTTCCATTTAGGCTTTAGCATATCCACACATAAAATGTAGAGACAGACATGCCCCTAAATCTTTTTATGAGGAGTTGTCACCTGTATCTTTCTAATTTGATGTTTGAACTTATTACTTCCTGATTTGGACAACTATAGTATAATTTTATGTATTTTAAATAATATTTTTAATAATTACATTGTTTATTTTCTGCCACAAACAGAATCAGACTGCCTTACATAAATATCTGAAAACTACAGCAGGAATTTACTGATGATCTTGGAATAAGTTGAAGATTTTAATGGGATATATATAGCTGTCATATCTTTAGAAGGAACGTACAAGAAATATTAAGTATATCTAAGGTACATAAAAATTCCAGTCAGACATTCATTATTCCTGAGCCATATTTAAAAAGATCAGAAACTGTGTAGTGGTGTTATTACTGGATGCAGATACACTACTAGAAATTAATGATTGTTTTTGCTATTTGATTAACTTGCAGAACAGCACTGCAAATGGTGACAGTCGAGTGAAAACATCTTGCTTACTGGAAGAAATGCAAAGCAGCTGGTTTATCTGTATAAAATACATTTTTTTCTGAAACCTTTATTTCATGAAGCATTGAATTCTGTAGTAAATGTGTTAAACAGATTTCTCTTGACTCATCCAGTAATCTATAAACATTTTACAAAACAGGTTTGTAACTTACTGCATAATAATGCCATCTTGTTTGACAAATATGAATTCTGCTTGTCTCTGTACTTTTTAATCAACAAACTGATGTTATTGTCAGATGAAGGGATGTTGATTCAAAACTTACCTTCATTTAATGGGAACATGCTGAAAAAAAAACAGGGACATAGAAACGCATTTTCTGCCATGAGGAACTAATTGTAACTTTTCTCCTGCCAAGAACCTAATGGAAACCACCTTGGACTTAAACTTGTTACAATAAACATTTGTGTGTCTTCTGAGAATGGAAGGGTAAACTATTTTGCCCCCTACCCTGAAGCAAGCAGTATACTTCGTTTACTTTAAAAGGAACCAGAAGAAATGAAACCTCTGTGGAAAAGACGTCATTATTATTTGATACAATGTTCTTCATCTTAAAATCCTTAGTTTTATTAAATGTAAATGCCAGAAGCAGAAAAAGGTGTAATAAACATGAGCATACCTGGTTTTATTTTCGAAGTTCACCAAAGGGTATGGAATTTTACTATGTTTTGCAGATCATTTTGCTATTGCCTTGGTAATTTTTCAGGTTGTTTCCGAGAAATCTTTTTTTTTTTTAACTGAATGTGGATGGAATATGTTATTTGCAGACTTGCATTAGTAAGAATCTAAGCTTCATTTGTTTTAACTTCACATGGAGTGGAACCCCTTGCCAGACCCCCCCCCCCCCCATAGGGTGATTGACTTAGAGGTACTAGATACACAGCAGAAGAATGCCACATCACTCCACTATTGTCCAACTTGGACTCATCCAGATAGCTTAATGTTCAAGTTCTTAAAATAGTTTCCTGACAAAAACAGGTCAGTAAAATCACTGCTGAAAACAAACTTTTCTTAAAGGGAACAGATGCCATGCAGTACAACAGTACAACTACATGAATCTTGTAAGGTTTTATCTTAAGATATGGAGAGAGCAGTGCCACTAGAAATACAGGTTATGACTCCTAGCATCTGAAATATAGCACCATTTTAGATCTAATATTGCATCTGTGTTGGAAATCTATTTTTATCAAGTTCATCTCTCACCAGCTAGTGAGAGGATTATTGCCATCTTTGCTGTGTTACTGGACACATACACAAACATGGTACACATTTTTGCTGTACTGAGTAACCTTAAGTATAACTGATTTATTATCTCACTAATTGTCCTTGATTACATCCTGTAGTAAAAAGCATGCTCTATCATTCAAGAAAGCTGGAAAGAAAGTTTGAGTGATATTACCTCATTCCATTTTTGAGGAAGGATGAAATGAATGGTACGAAGGTAAACTCATGTTGAAAGTCTAGTAAGTCAGTAAAGGGTAGATCTAAGCCACAACGTAACCATACAAGGATACAGTAAACCAAGTCAATTTGACACATACTGTACACAAGGAAAGATATTACCTGTAGCTGAGGCAAGGAATCCAACTAAAGTAAAGAATTTCAGATATGTACATGTATATGCTGTCTGACATAATTGTATATATTTATGTGTATAATGTGTGTGTATCTCTCTCTCTCTCTCTCTCTCTCTATATATATATATATATATATATATATACATATACATACAATACATACATTCATGTATATGAAACAAGCTCCAAAATGGTGTGTAAAATACGTTCAACACACACAAACATAAAACAAGCCCTACCAAGCAAAATGACTACTGAGCAAAAATAAAAAGCCATTTCATAAATGTAATGTTGTTGTGAGACCACCCCTGCGATCCATTCAAAATTGTGCAGGTTATGTGCTAAGCATACATGATTTAAATATGTTAGCATGATGAACAGCTGTGCTAATTGAATATGAATGCTGCTCATTCTGCCTACATGTTTGCAAGTACCTTTTTGTGGCCAGCAATGGTGTTTGCGGCCATGGAAAGATGCTTGCAAACATGAGCAGAGAATGTAAACAAAAAAGGCTTGCCTATAAGGAAGCCTGATATATGAGTATGTGCTGTAACTGAAAAATATTAAGGGTAAGTACAGTGCAAAAATTCTGAAGGAGGGGAAGTGAAATAGGGGAATTGTACACACATAACATTAGTTGTACTACAGAAGTAATTAAGAGGGGTGGGGAAATGGGGAAAATATAGTCAGATACTGTGGGCAAATGTGCTGAAGTGTGAAAAAGACATTTGTAACATATACATACTGCCATATTGATGATGCACTTAAAACAATTGACATGCTATCAAAAGATGTGAGAGGGACATAAAGCCACAGTGTTACAAAGAGGAGTTAATGTGATATACATGTTAATAAAATGATGAGCTGAGATTACAGCAAGGACAGAAGATATGTCATAGGATACATTTACAAATTGCAGTTATTGCATATGAAACATATATGCACGTAATTTATATATACAGGCTGGCACTACTGCTGTGTTCTTCACCTCAACATCTATACACAAGAACAAATTAACCTTACAGCAGTGGTGTCATACCCATTAGAAAAGGACATGTTTTTGCACACTATTTTTGACACCCATAAGAAAGGGTTTATCACTTATTAACATGTAATAGAAAGGCATGTGTTGTGTAGTCATATAAATGCTAAATGGTAATATCATAACACTCAACATATATAAGTGGCAAATAACAGCATATATTGGATGAAGTCTATGATTTCAAGTTTTCCACTAGTAATGTGCACACATCTCTGACACCATTATTCTCCCATGCTCACATAGAATTCAAACGAATAGCAATATAACAGCAATTCAACAGCACCAACACACAAGGAAGTGTTGCAAGACAGGACCAATCACAGTTTTTGATCATCTGGCAGCATGCCCTACAGTAGAAAACATTTTATGGAAGCCCCCATCTGCCATTAAGCATAATGAAAACAATTGCAGTAATAAAAAATGTTTAGATGAAGACATGCAATACAGAAAATAATTATTTTGGAAATAATTAATGCCTGTGAGCATTGAATGACTTAATAAATGTTTGCATCATGTCATTTTCGAACACATGCCATGACAGATATCAGAGAGATGCATATCAATCATGGATGCCACAGAAATACGCATACTAGTTGTGTTACGAAGAACACCCTTGAAGGCTTTACTGTACTTTCTTATCATAAGGGGTATGGATGCCTTAACTTGTAGGACAATGCCTGAAAAAGGTGCCCTCTGACTCTGCTATAACCATTTTGTTTGTGAAAGCCACTGCTGTCTGACACAATTATCAGACAGACAGGCCCTCTACAGACCTCTGCATTGACTGTGTGCTCCACAGAGGATAGCAATGGAGGCAATCATAAATAACTGAAATCAATGTGTGAAGTAAAAAAGGAGTCACAATTATAAATTGAATAATCTGATATAGTCAGAATACTGAAAAGGAAATATGCATGTTACTGTCCACACAACAGTGAGAAGTATATTATCAATGCCACTTTGCCAAAGGAAACTGTTTCCACTGTGTAGTGCACACACTAGCCCAGAACTGAACCACATTCTATCTGTATAGGTATGCTATACAAACCAATACTCAATGCCCCAAATAACCATTTTACTTCCATGCAATTACAACATGTGATTATATGTCATTGTCCAAAATAAAAATAGATACAAATAACTAGATACATTTTTTTTGTGTAACTTCTGCACATTCATATAATGCTGCCCTTGTTGGGAACTGAAAAGCAAACTATGTAAATCTATTGACTAATGACACCTGGATGAATTCCAAGCACTACAGTGGAAGTGTTATCACAAGTGTGGCACTCCACCTCTGCTAACTTATTATATCATATGTATATGTCACAACAATCTCTTTGAGATAAAGGAATGGGGGAGGCCTCTCTCACTGTAAATGCATGCATTATAACTGTAATGGATACCTTTCATGCCTCACAGTATAAGACCAACCAATACTAACAGTCATTGACTGTGGATGTTGAGCACCAGAAAATTTGCCTTTAGGAAATAATTGATATTGTACAGAATGAATGAGAAGCATTGTGATAGTTGTGAGATATATTCTATTTTTAAGGCATTGTTTCATGTTATTGTTGCAAGGCATGTATGTGTCTGTAATTGTTGTACTAAGGCAACAACATACAGAATGCTGTCTCATTCCATTGTGCCAGAGAAGAATGCTTACTACAAATGTTAAGTGAGGAAAAGACAGTCACATGTCATCATTACTCTGAATAAAATAATTGCTGTGTAAGAAATTATCATAGCTTTTTGTAAGAGGAATCAACATTTATACTTGTACAAAGCAGATATGTTTGCCAACATTGTTAGCGACATGTACAGTTACAATAAGACTGAAACAACGCACTCTGATCAGTAATGGCTATATTTAAAATAAATACCTAAGATCACAATCCACAAATTATTGCCTGAATCAAAAGTGCCAAATGACAATTTGCGGTACAAGTATGACAGTGCACAGTTGAAGGAATGACATCACTATTGTTTATTAGGTGGATGTTTATGCTAAAATATGGTTGAAGGGCACAATAACACTGTACAGCTACACATCATTTATATGTATTTGAAGAGTAGTCTACACAGGGTGAGGATGAAAGGCACACATCCGGACTCAAACCTGCTACCTATGTAAGTACACTATGTACAAAGCATAGTATTAAAGTCACACCACAACTGTGAGATACTGCAGTTATGGAAGCATTATATAACAATCATGTTGCCAAAAAGTTATTTTCCCTGAGGATGCTAGAATTGTCAAGTTGAACATTGTGCCACTGTAAATACATCTTATAAGTGGTAGTGTACATAACGGTGTTTGCTCGGTAGCCAACTGTATATGACAGTAATCACAATCACACTACTTATGCAAGGATGAAGTTGAACCACCTACTTATCTAGTTACACAATCTAAACAGCACATTATCAGTAGCCAGCATTATCAGTGACATACAATCTTAAGAGACAGGAGAATTTTTAGTACAAGTGAGGCATACAGCATCTATGAAGGGATGACATCAGCAGCATATTGCCAAGGACATGCGTGTGGTGAAATTACTTTTACAGCTATCTGGGGTTGTAAATGTTGCCTTTGCAAATGTGTGTAAATAATCCTAAATTCATCTAAAGTCACAAACACATAGCCATAGAGGTTAATCACTGTCATGTTTGAACATCCTACCCATCTAGTTACACATTCTAAAGAAAAGTATAAGAAATGCAAGCACCACAGGAAAAATATAACTTTCGAAGTGTGTGAGTGCACTTTAGAAAGAATGACCCAATCAATGTGTTGCAGAATAGAGGTTGTTGTTAAAGGTGGGATAAAGTGATGGAAGAGTCATTTAGCATTTTAAAATGTTTCTCCAGAGTAGAAGTTAATTGAGTACAGTTGTATGAAGGACATGCTCACCTGATTATATATACTCCCTGACACACACAAGATTTCCATCCTGAGTTTTGATTTTTTTTTGTCTATCTACTTATATAATCAATAGAGCACAGCATTAGTTGCAAGTGCCACAGGAGAAGTCTTACACTTAAGGGGAGAGTGTGCTCTTTTGACAGGATGACCATATCACTGTGTTGCAGAGACCATGTTTCTGTTAAAAGTGGGATAAGGGAGGTGGGCGTAAAGTTAAATGAATTCTCCTCAAGAGAAGTGGATATAACACTAAGTATTACACACACACGCACATTTCTTACATTGAGTGTTGAACTGCCTACACAAATTAGAGAGCACAAGATTAGTTGCGCTTACCAAAGGAGAAATCTGACTCTAAAAGGGAGAGACAGGACTTTTGACAGCATGACCTTGTTATTGTGCTGCAGAGAGGATATTTTGTTAAAAGTGGGTTAAGGGAGCTGTGTGTAAAGTTCAATAAATTCCCTTCATGGGGAATGGATACAACATCAAGCATTACAGAACCACACACACACACACACACACACACACACACACACACACACACACACACACACACACACACACACATATGCACGTTTACAGCCTTGAGCATCAAACATTCCACCTATCTAGCTACGCAATCTAGAGAGAACAGTATTAGTCACAAGCACCACAGGGGAAGTCTGAATTTAATGATGTGAAAAACACATTTGTACTTTTTAAAAATCCACTGTATGGAACAGATGGTACAGTGCATCACAGGTTTTGGGATAAATGCATATGCGTGCTCAGGATAACATAACAGCACTATGATTATCCCGTGTAATTACATACTTCTTTACTAAGATTTAGATACTGTCCTTCATTTAAATTGCATTACTGTGAAGGACATGCACCTGTTTCACAGTATGGGATGACAAAGAAAATCACAGTTATAAACCAATGGATTATAAATCAAACTTTCTTGACACTTCATTCTGAGATGACTGCACTCATGCTTGTATAATATGCATTGAAAAGACAGACACCTCCTAAATAGGACAGTGTACTGCTGAATTACAGTAATGCATTATGTGTGAATAGGTTAACCTAAACTGTAACACAGTTGAAAGTGTAACCATTGGATAGCAGACACAGACTAACCAACTGAATTATCTGAGTCAATATCACTCTGAAATCAAGATAACTTGTTGTCCAAATTCAGTATAGACATAAATTGTGTAACCAAAACAAAGATTTATTTGTTTTGTTTAACTCTCTGCCAGAAAAGCAGCACTGCAAAGCCCAATTGTGCTGCTATTGGCGAAGTATTAGCACTTCTTATCTAGAGGTGATGAACTTAGAATGGGAATTAGCAGTAGTGTGGTGCTCTGTGCAGACTTTCACACAAAGAAACATTATATACTTAAAACCATGTGTGAATCTGATGTAATACAGAAAAGATACATGTTATGGTCATGTTTCAGATGTCATGTCTTACACATTTGTCTTGACGGTTGCATTTAGTCAATCTTTATATATAACTACAGGAGTGTTATGAAACACATGAGTGACCAAGCATGTTATTGTTAGTGGAAGCATGGCTTATAGAAACTGTTTTGAATTAAAGAGGTTAACTGAATGACATAGAATTAGTGGGAAGAGTTGGACAGTTTGTGACAGATATGCACAATACAGAAATAATAACACATTAATGCATGTTTCATTTCTGCACATATTTGTGCTGTATTACTGTTTGCTTTATTAGCATAATTATTCAGGCAACATCTGTACAAGACATATTTCACAATAGGGAGCAAGCACATTAAAATAGCAGCAGGACAATGATGTGTTAAGAAAATGGGTAGCCAACATTACAAAACATTAAAAAACATTTTGCATCCATCTGGATTTGAAACTTTAGAGCATTCCAAGAAAAAAAAAATACCTGAGTATTATTTAAACATACCATCTATGAAGTCCTACTTCAGAAAGTTTACATATTATAGCAGATTACAGAAAACAAGAATGTATGTATTCATCCTCATTACCCTGTTGACAACTGTAATCTGTACATTCAACTCTTCAGCTTGTAGTTAAACTGACTAAACATAGCTAGGCTCAGCAGAACAAAGTGCACCAGAGAATTCAGCTGAAGGCAACAACTCACAAGATACTGCCACAAGCTGTGTACTTACATTAGCCTTAGTTAAAGTTGGTGACCAGCGCCGACATTGCGCAAATGAAGATGCATTGCACAAATGTAGATGTGGAAAAATAATAATAGAAGTGAGAGAGGATACAACAACAGAGTGAGACAGAGACAGAGACAAATTAGTATATGACAGAAACAGGATAATTGTGACTGATAACAATATGTCGCCAATAGGCAAACATAAAATAGTGTACTTAAAAGAGTCAGTAACATTTAGCTAATGCCTGGATTAGACCCCTTGGAAGTAGTCAAAAATCTATCTATACATGTGAACATTATCCCATCACACCAGAAAGGAATTACTACTTTGCACCATTTAAATGACACAATTGAATGAGAGTGACAACTTACTGAAGGAGAAGGGATGAACAGAGAGAGATA
This sequence comes from Protopterus annectens, assembly GCF_019279795.1. Lineage (NCBI taxonomy): Eukaryota > Metazoa > Chordata > Ceratodontiformes > Protopteridae > Protopterus > Protopterus annectens. The sequence continues at coordinate 661,622,710 of NC_056744.1, forward strand.
AGACACAGATGCAGAGAGAAATAGCAACAATATGAGACATGTAGTAATATATTCATGGTGTGTTACACCTACTTAGTATTTCATTATTCAGCTGTCCTGCTCTGTACAATAATATACTTGCTATAGGGTGAAATAAGTGGTAGGACAGTGCAACAAATGTGAAGATATATGAAGACTACGAATGGCTTATTAAGCCTCCTTGTCGGGGCAGAATTGTTTTTGCAAATTATGTCTTGCTGCACTATTCAACTGGTATGTTAATGAAATGTAAATGTAAGGAAATATAAACATTTGTAGTTAACTATATGATAGCAAACATCAGTCAACCAATAGAGTAATTATCTCAACATGCCAGATAGGAACTTATAGTTCCTTACATTCAGCAGCTTTAGAGCTGTTAAAGCAATTGTTTCATGCCTTTAGTCTGCCTTTTCTCTGTTTTCCTGTAGCACAACAGATTTAAGATCATTTGCACAAAAGTAACTGGACCACTGAGGCTGAAACTGAAGTCTTGAGCTTTTGCGATAGGAAGTTAAACAGCATTCACCATCAGCATTGTTACACTGTGGCAACTTCCATGCAAATGCTGAGAACATAAGGTGAAGTCTTTTCCATTGACCATTTTTGGCCACGTGTTGTGTGTGGCTCTATTTTTTGACCAGATTAAGCATATGAAAAATGGGTGTATAGGACAGTGATTAAAATGGGGTCAACAAGCAGAGCTTAGAACACAGGGGAAAGAATACAGGAATTTGCAGGAGTGTGATGGGTGAGCAAGATAGCTATCTACTTCTTCACTTTACAACATAAATGCACAACTGTACACACAACTTTATGACTTTGGAGAGTTACAACACCAGTGATGGGTGACAACAAAAGAATAATGTATTGTTAATTGGACAATATCTAGTGCATCAAGATGACACATATGCAAAGTGGAAAGCTATGTATAAAACATAGCTTTTTGTGGGATAGGTACCCATTTTGGGGGGAGAGACAGGAGTGTTGTGGATGATCCTTAGGAATGAAAGGTTCAGGTAGGTAGGGTAGGTTAGAAAGCATGTGCAAACATACATGACATAAAAAGACAGGGATGGTGTTAGAGACCAAAGTTTGGGGACACCATGGGCACCATGATTAGGGATAGATAGTGGACATTGAAGGTGCAGCCATGTCCAGCATGAGAACAGAGAGAATCTAGCCCTACCATCAGAATTGTCATCACGGTTTTCTGTATCAGCTGCCTGGGTCAATGCCAGAAATGGCATTATTTTTGCAATCCAATGCAGGACACTTTCAACCCTACCATTACATGCACCAAAAACCCTCTCCATGATAAACTCCCCCAGACTTGCCAGCTTCTGCCAGGTGACAAATTGTCTCTTTCACTAGTACTGAGGGAGGTTATTTGTGAAACATTAATGAGAAACACTAAATAGAAATACTTTAATTATGCAAGCATTACTGACATATGCTTTCAAGAAACATGTTTATTGCTCGCAATAAACATGTTTGTCATCTTCATTTGTCTTTAGTTTTACATTGCTAATCAAAATGCTGCAAGAAATGGAATTCTAACACATTTTGTAAAAAATATCTTTTAGCTATGTTCAAATGCTTAATCAACTGTGTTCGTTAGTTAAAGTCACTGCACTTGCATCTTGGGCCATAGACATAGGCAAATGACTGATGATATCTCCAAATTTGAGTAAGTATGTATTCAGAGTACTATCTGTAAAGTTATCCTCAAAGTGGATTCAAACCCTGCATCAACTGCTTTTTTCTTTAAACTCACTGCACTTACAAATTGTGCCACACAGTAAGTTACCTGACAGGTACATTTTCTTCCCTGAGTACTATCCATAGTGCTAATAGTTGTCCAATGCTACCAGGGTTGTTTGTGCTACAGACGCCAGTCTAAACTAAAATTTTCACTGTTTTCCTTTTGTAGTGAACCCTGATTGTGTGCTGCCCAGCAATGTGCAAATGCAGGTTCCAAATTAAGGATAATGATATCCAGGATGCGGAATCCTACACCAAGGCACTTTATATGCATCTTCAGGATTGCATGGACCGTGCCATCCCAAATAAAACCAAGACTCCTTCCTCAAGCAAGAAGAAACCAGTCTGGTGGACCCCGGCCATAAGCAAACTTTACAATAAAAGGAGGAGACTTATACAAAAAAAGGCCTAATCTCAAATAGAAAAATCATCCCTGATCAGCATTAGTAAGAAGTGAGGGCCCTCATCAAGTCAACTAAATCTAATTTTGAAATGAAAGTTGCCAAGGATGCCAAGGATAACCATAAGGCCTTCTATGGCTATGTCAAAAACCTAAATGGCAATGCTCAGGTCTGTTCTGAGCTAGTACAAAATGGAACAAAATACACTGACCCTTCTGACATTGCCAACATCTTGGCTGACAGGTTCAGTGCAAATTTCTCCCCCCCCTCACCACCTACAGGGCCCTTTACCATTCCAGGGGATTGTGTAAGTCCAATTATTACTGATACGTTGGTTAACAATGCTCTATCTAAAACTAAAAACACTGCCTCCATGGGACCAGATGGTGTCCCAGGCTGTGTCATACGTGAGCTCCAAAAAGAATTAACCCCGCATCTTAATACCCTGTTCAGTCTCAGCCTCTCCTCAGGATATGTGCCCATAGAATGGCACACGGCAATGGTGGTCCCACTACACAAGGATGGGGCCACAACTGACCCTGGGAACTACCGACCAATAAGCCTGACCAGTCTGATCTGTAAGGCTATGGAGCGAATCATTATGGAACTCATAAATGGAGAGATTGGGAACCTCCATTCGCTGGACCCCACACAGTTCGGCTTCGTCAAGGGCAGATCATGCCTCCTGAACCTGGTGGATTTCTTTGAGACAGTTACTCAGGCTATAGATAAGGGAAAGGAGGTACACACGGCTTACCTTGACCTTGCTAAAGCATTTGATACCATTCCCCATTCAGGTATTATTGATAAGCTCACCAGCCTGGGCATAAACCCTTACGTCACAAGATGGATCACAAACTGGCTCTCAGACAGATCCCATAAAGTAAGAGTAGCGGGATCTATGTCCGAATCCAGACCAATAATGAGTGGTGTGCCTCAGAGCTTTGTCCTGGGGCCTCTCCTGTTTGGCATATACTTCTCAGAAGTACAGGAAAGCACGGAAGGGCTGTGGCTGACTAAGTTTGCGGATGACTGCAAACTGGGTGCTATAATAGAGTCTCCGGCTGACATGGAGATCCTCCAGAAGGGCCTAAATGAGACTGATACATGGTGTCATAGCCATGGTCTCAAGCTAAATGCAAAAAAATGTGTAGTAATCCCCTTTGGAAAAAACAGAGTACCCGCAAACTAAAACATAGGAGGTAATCCCCTGAAATCTGAAGAAGAAATAAGGGATCTAGGGACCCAAGTAGATAGTCAGCTTTCCTTTGATAACCATGTTGCCAAAGTGGTTAGAAAATCCTTCTATGTGACCCATCTGATCATGAAAGGGTTCGCATCAAGATCTAAGGATGTTATGGTGCCCCTCTACTCTTCCCTCATCAGACCCATTATTGAGTACAATGCACCAATTGGAATGTACCTGGCTAGACATCTCCAGCAGCTGGAGAGACCACAGAGGTACCTAACCAAGAGGATTACTGGCCTAAAACAGTTGCCCTATGCAGCACGATTGAAAAAGCTAAGACTGTTCTCTGTTGCATACCGCTTTCTCAGAGGCGATCTCTGTCTAGTGTACAGAGCCATGTCCAACCCAGAATTGTTGAACATGCTTCATCTTAGCAAAACCAAATCTACTCGAGCTACATGCTCTAGGGATATAAACCTCAACACAGCAATGAATAGAACATGCTGGAGGGATAGATTCCCTTCGCAGAGACTTCCCTTACTATGGAACGGGGTCCTGATCTACATAAGACAGAGCCCCTCACTATCACTCTTCAAGAGGAACCTTGATGAGTGGATGGGTAACAGAAAGTTCACACCGGGGATCACACCAACAGCACTACTACATAGGGGCCAAGGGTACTAGCTGCTAGTACAAGGGTCTAGGGAACTACTAAAGGGGCGGTGAATACCGCACAACGTGGCTGGGCTAACATATGCCTTCGGGCAGATAGCCCAGTACCAACCTATGAACCTATGAACCTATTAAAATGATGTCCCACAATATCATGACTTTAGGTAATACCATAAGGATGGAAGATGGGACAGGAAACAACAAAAATATTTTCATTTTTTTCACAAAGCACACACAAATAATAATATAATTTCAAATGGCATATCCGTCTATCAGTTTTCAACCTCTTCCCACCTCAACAGATTAATACACCAAAATGAGTGTCAATAGTTACTATGATCTCCCTCATTAAAATGATCTGTGAGCAGGTTTCAAACCTGCATCACCTCTACTGTTTTTATAAGTGCAATACCTTTACACATTATGCCACAGAGCCAGTTGTGTGACAGCTTGGATTTATTCACTTAGTACTGTCCAGAGTACAGAGGAAGGTGCACCAATGCCAATCTTAACTGCACTATTGGTGGCATTCCAAGTTAAATTTGTCAATTTTTACTTTGGAAAGTGAACATCTGTTCACTGGTAGTGACTACTGCTAGTCAATGGAGTGCTATGTCAAATGGCATGCAAATGATCAAGAAAAAAAATAAAAAGCACATTTTGAAAGTCCATTAAATGTAACTTTCTGATGTTTGCTCAACTTTTTTATGTCACAAAAGGAGCCTGTATGGATTTGAACCATCAAACCATGGTATTAAGAACAATCATTTAAGATATTTCCCATATTTGCCACAGACAACAACATATATTAGCAAGGAATAAAAGTGTTTAGATGTACTCAAAATGTGACATTGTCTGTTCTCATTTGTCAGTAAATGTCTGGATGAGTGGTATATTTGAAGCAGTTAGGATACCCATCTACTCACATACTATTAAAAAAGACTGTAAACAATGCAGATGTATTCCTCAATTTCTTCATGGTGCCTCATTCCCTTATCTATGGTTTCCTAACAGCCAAGCAATCTCATTATTATTGTATGTGTTATCTGCATCAATGCTTAATTTCTTCCCTTGAATATGCACAACTTTTCTAAGTAAGTGGCAGCAACTATGGTCATTAAAACAGAGTTTGAATGTTAGGAATGTCGGTTTCCTAACTCAGTCAATGTACTTTCTGACTGGTAAGTCTTTTCTCCCTGACACACCCTCAGTAGGTGAACATCAAAGAGGAGAGACTGTAAAACACTGATTGTTCCTGCAGTCGGAATAATCATAGACATCTGTAAACCATAAGCAGGTCACCCTTCTCAATACTCATCTTTGCGGTATTAAGGAGTGTGCATGCAATAGTGTAGGTTCTTATACCATATTTGCCTTCCCCATCACTTAAGTCAGATTGTGCTATTCAGGAATGCTAAGAATTTAACACCTCATTTGCATACTCACAGTGCTCACAGGGCTAACTGTACTATACAAGGGTAATCATGTAGCTAATTCCATTATATCCTACACACATTTGGAGAGTTATCTACTTTTTAACCTGATTTTGTGTCAAAGTATGTTGCTATTTCTTACATAATGCTTTTAGTGTAACATAAAGGATGAGTTACAATGTGCAATACAGACCATTTTTTTATCGGTCTACTTTTTCTTTATCCTTTACTGTTGGCATATCCCATGTATTTCAGTTATTTGTCTGCATTACAAAGTTTGATCTAGAATGCTACCTGACATATGTTCTGTATGTTTTATTTTCTTGAAATGTGAACAGTTATTACAAAAGAACATAGCATGACTTTGTAGTTGTGATATCTACCTGGCTGCCCTCCACACCAGTGGCACTATAATCATTTTTTTATAGGTTCATAGGTTCATAAGTAGGTACTACGCTATCTGCCCAAAGGCATTTATAAATCTAGCCGGAATGTGGTGGCTTTCGCCACCCCCTTCGATTAGTTGCCTGTGCCTCTGTCCAGCAGAGCCAGTGAAGTGATCCCCGGGGTAAACTTCCTGTTTCCCATCCATACGTCAAGGTTTCTCTTGAATAGTATTAGTGAGGAGCTCTGCCTAATGTAGATTGGAATCTTGTTCCAGAGCATGGGTAGTCTCTGGGACAGGAATCTATCCCTCCAGCATGTCCTATTTATTGTTGTGGTGAGGTTTAGATCTCTAGAGCGTGTGGCTCGAGGGGATATAGTTTTCTTTAGGTGGAGCATGTCCATCAATTCTGGGTTGGACATGGCCTTGTATGTCAGGCAGAGATCACCTCTGAGTAATTGGTATGCAACCGAGTACAGCTGGAGTTTCTTCAGTCGAGCTGCATAGGGCATCTGTTTGAGGCCAGTGCTCCTCTTGGTGAGGTACCTCTGTGGTCTTTCCAGCTGTTGCAGGTGTCTTGTAAGGTACATCCCAAATGGGGCATTGTACTCTATGATGGGTCTGATGAGTGATGCGTAGAGGGGCACAATGACCTCTTTTGATTTGGATGCAAACCCTTTTGTGATTAGGTGGGCCACATAGAAGGATTTTCGAACCACTTTGGCAATGTGAATATCAAAGGAGAGATTACTACCTACTTGGGTCCCCAGATCCCTTATTTCATCTTCCGTATTTAGGGGGTTACCAGCTATGTGGTAATTTGTGGGTACTTCATTTTTTCCAAAGGGGATGACTGCACTTTTTGGCATTTAGCTTGAGGCCATGGTTTTGACATCAGGTATCTGTCTCAGTGAGACCCTTTTGGAAGATGCCTGTGTCAGTCAGAGAGTCAATTATAGCCCCTAGTTTGCTGTCATCTGCGAAGTTGGTCAGCCATAGTCCTCCTGTGCTTGCCTGTACCTCTGAGAAGTATATGCCGAACAGGAGGGGTCCTAGGATTGAGCCCTGGGGAACGCCACTTGTAACCAGTTTAGAGTCAGACCTAGCTCCCACAACTCTTACCATGTGGGTTCTGTCCATGAGCCAGTTAGCAACCCATCTCATGATGTAGGGGTTTATGTTCAGGCTGGTGAGCTTGTCTATAATACCAGAATAGGGAATGGTGTTAAAGGCCTTTGCGAGGTCCAGGTAGGCTGTGTGGACCATCTTTCCCTCATCTATAGCCTTAGTAACTGTCTCAAAGAAGTCTGCTAGGTGTAGGAGGCATGATCTGCCCTTAACAAAGCCGAACTGTTTAGGGTCCAGTGTTTGGAGGTTCCCAATGTGTCTGTTAATGAGATCCATGATGATGCGCTCCATACCCTTGCAGACCAAGCTAGTCAGGCTTATAGGGCAATAGTTCCCGGGGTCTGTTGTGGCTCCACCTTTGTGGAGCAGAATAACCATTGCTGTGTGCCACTCTATGGGCACGTAGCCTGTAGAGAGGCTGAGTTTGAACAGTGTGTTTAGGTGAGGGGTTAGTTCATCTTTGAGCTCATGTAGGATGCAGCCTGGGACACCGTCCGGTCCCATTGATGCTGTATTTTTGGCTTTGGACAGGGCTGTTTTAACCTGAATGCCTGTGATTTCAGGGGCACTACATTTTTCTGGTATGGTTATGGGCCCTTTTGGGGGTGAGAGGGGGGTGAAGTTTGCACTGAACCTGTTTGCCAGGATGTTGCCGATATCGGTTGGTTCAGTGTATTTTGTGCCATTCTGCACTAACTCTGAGCAGATCTGGGAATTGCCACTTAGATTCTTGACATAACTAAAGAATGCTTTGTGGTTATCTTTGGAGTCCTTGGCAATTTTTTTTTTCGAAGCTAGCCTTGTTTGATTTTATGAGGGATTGTAGTTTCTTGCTGATACTGATCAGGGATGTCTTCCCCTCTTGGGATTTTACTCTTTTCTGTACTAGTTTCCTCCTTCTATTGTACAGCTTGTTTATGGCAGGGGTCCATCAGACTGGTTTCCTTTTCTTGGAGGAGTGAGTCTTGGTTTTGCTTGGGATAGCACAATCTATACATTCTTGTAGGTGTCCGTAGACTGCATTAGTAAAGCATTATGCTGCTTGAACAGTGTTATCCTTTAGCATGGGGTATTTGAAACATTCCACCTCAGTCTTAAGTAACGTGAAGTTTGCTTTTGAAAAGTTTTTCAAGGTGGTTTATTTGACCAGGGGTGGGGGCAGAATGTGGATATCTAGAGTGATTCGTTTATGGTCAGATCTAACCAGCAAGGGGTTGACGTCCGGTGTGGAACACTGGTTGCCCATGTTGGTGATGACCAGTATGTTGTCACCTCTGGTGGGGGTGTTGACCAGTTGAGTTTATAAATTCTGGGAAATGTTGGGCAAGGGAGTTAGTACTTGAGTAGTTCTCCCAGTTAATGTTTGGGTAATTGAAATCACCCAATATCCGGGTGTTTGGTAGGCTTTATGTTTCCCAGTGTTTCCAGAAATGCAGAATGGGGGTCCTGTGACATGGTGGGTGATCTGTAACAAGCTACAGTTTGAATTTCAGTTCTGCCCATTGTTAGTTGCACGTGGATGACCTCTGAAGCATCGTGCTGTGCCACTAACCTGGAGGTGTGGATATCCATGATGAATATGGATACGCCCCCGTCTTTTGTATTTCGGTCCGGGGTTTGTGGCCAAAATGTATGGTATGATTTGTAGCCTGGTAGCGCTGGGGTGCTGTCTGGAGCCTTAAACCAGGTTTCTGTTACTGCACATATATCGATTTTCTCCATACTGAGGAGTGCCTCGAGTGTGTGCATTTTGAGGTTTAGACTTCTGCATTGAGTAGCATTACCCTCAGTTTCTTGTTACTTGTGCTGTTTACAATGGTGGGTTTTTCTTTTGAGCCTTGCCTAAAAAAGGCACTATGGGGGTGGCAAGAGTCTTGGCCAATGTTTGAAAGCCTAAGGGTGACAGGTCCAAGGCATCTCTAGCGAAGCAGCTTGGCTTGTCGAGCATGTCATCCCAGGCTGACAGACACTGGATCCCCTTTGAATGGCACCAGAAGCTTAGCTAATTGTTGAAATTTATAGTTTTTTCTTTATACCGTGGTATCATTCTTGGTGAGGGCAGGATGCTACTCAGGTTGAAGGTCATACCAGCCTGGGCTACATGATCAGAGAGCTCTTCCATGTCTCTTTTCATGTAGTTCAGGGAGGTATGGCTCAGGTCATTCACACCAACATGGACAATGACAGAGTCTTATCTGTACTTGTTCTGGAGTGACCTGAGTGCTTGTGTTATGTGGTGGATCCTGGCACCCAACAGGCAGCTAACAGTAGCTTTCTCCTTGTTCAGCCTAGTGAGTGAGACATCAGCGTGCCTGACTATAGAGTCACCTATTACTAGTGTGTTGGATATGTTATTCTGCCTTAAGGGCTGTGATTGCATAGCACACTGGTTTTGTGAAGTATGTGTTTCATGGTTTGTGTTGGGGGGTGGAGGTTGCTTCAATGTCTGCTATGGAGGTCTCTGTTGCTTTTGCAGATTTTTATTTAGAGCCTCCAAGTATGTTTTTGTGTATTTATGTGTGTTTTTTTCCAGTGCTGGTTTCATAGGTCTATGTGAGACTGGTGGTGTGATGCAAGTAGTTCCCTTTTCCTCTTGACTGTCTGGTCCAGTCTTGGGTTGAGAGAGCTTAGCCTCCAGTTTGGATGTATAATTGCATCTCTCGCATGTATTAGTGTTTGGTGGTAGGAGGAGAGGGTTTTCTGTGTATGTGAGGCAGTTGTAACATTGCCTCAAAATGCCCAAATTCACCAGTTGGACTGGAGAGTACACCTGAAACTGCCCTTTGGACATGCCTGGATACGTACAGTGAGCTGTTTTACTGATTGGCTGGTAAGGTCAAAGTGAATGGTTTGAGTGCTTAAGTTGAAAGTTTGTCTACTTCCAAGGAAAAAACTGAAGAGTAGACTTTATCCATTTCTACTTTATGAATTACTATTGTATTACACAGCTGCACAACTGTTGTGTGCATTGCAGAACTGTTAGAATTGTTGCCATTTTATTAATATAGTTAGGGGGGGGCTGTCTTAACTTGTGTATAGTCATATCAAGCATTTCCTTTTAATTTTTGTGTGCTGAATGGATGCATGCCTTCGTGCAGATGAGTTCACAACCATTCTGTCTGTGTAGTATAAATTTAATTTTGTGCCTGTTTTCTGTTTCATCTCATACAGGGATATGGCACCCAATAAGAAATCTGTAATCTGCAAGCCACCACTAATTGATGCAGAAAGTTAGATTATTATCCAAGTCTTACATTGCCATGGAGGTTTTATCTTAGGGAGAGGTAGAGGTGACCAACCTGCTACAGGTAAGATACGACGACAGGTGGTTAATGGCATCAATGCTTTTGGCGGGTTTGGGAGAAGTTACTCCCAAATACAACACAGGGCAAGCGATACAATAATGTCTGCTCACCCTAGGGTGGTTATGGTAGGTGGCCCTGTTACCAATCCACCACTAACCTAAACAGAGAAGTTCCTATCCACTGTCCGAGATCCAGATAGCTGGGCAGAGGATTCACACAGAATCCTTGATGTTGATGATGATGTGGATGACAAACCCATAGTGACTCAGGCAGAACTTTAAGGTATGGAAAATAAAAGAAAATGTAAGTGTGATTGTATATACCTTTATATGCATATATCTTATATGTCTGCAAGGGATAAGTGTGAGTCTGACAAACAGTAACAAAGATATAGTGGAGGGTGTCTGGGCGTTCAGCTGGTCAGTAGATTTTTGTATGAGAGCATTCTTAATCTGCACATATAAAGGGGTTTGTTCTCTGTTTCTTGTTTCATTTTCAATGTGATACTTATCATTCTTCTTTCCTTTCCCTTCCTTATATACAGAGACATCAGGATTACAGTCTGCAGGATCACCTGCACATGGTAAGCACACATTTGTTATTGTTGTTACAGTATGTAAGATAGATTCAGGTCTAACTTGTATTGATTTAGCATCTATTATAGTCTAACATACCTCTTGTATAAGAAACAGTTTTGATTAATTTCATTTCCTATTTCTCCTTGTTGTGTTTATTGCTTGTCATCATAGGTGATCCTGACAGCGGCACTGTGGAACTCCTACCACCTGATGCCAGAGTACCAGTAGCCTCTGATGATGATGATGATGATGATGATGATGATAGTGGTGATGAACAGGCACAGTCTGGGGGTGCAGAGGATCAGTTTGACACTGAGGTTGTGGTTTTCTGGCAATATTTCAGACACACATGCATGCCTGCACATACCTATAACACAGAGACATTACACACTTGATCAGGGTTGTATTGTTACTCTAGTTGTAGACCTGGTTGATTCTCCCAGTAGCCATTGTGAGGGTGAGCTGCCACACAGGGTAATTGGTAGACATGCTCAGAGTAGGCCTGTTGTCCACCCTCCTCCTAACACAAGTGTATCATATGTGCTGCTATATGTGTATGTAGGACCATAGTGGATGCAAAGACATGTTCCTCCAGGGCTTTAGAAGAGATGGTGCTAGTACTAAGCACTTTACATTCTGAAATGTGTGACCCCCTGAACTGTGTGGGTGATTCCTTGAACAGGATGAATGACACACTGGATTGGGCAGCATCTGTGATGGGACATCTGCTGGGGGAAGGTGGGCATTCACATGACAGGAGAGTCGCTATATCTTTTGGTGTTGGCAGATGTGGCCATACCAGATCCTACTCTTGTAGTGGCACTACTTTCACTTTCACTGCCTTATCAGTGATTGCAGTGTCCACACCTCAGATTCCTCAACTGTATCTGCTGCTGCCGTACCTGTCTGTGGTCCTTGAAACTGTGGCCTTGTTCCTCACTGTCCTTGTTGAAGTTTTTTCCTCAGAATTATAAAGTGTAGCATGGGAGAGACTGTAAGTATTTTGGCAGAGATGCCTGATTTGTATCTCAGTGCACCTCCTGATGTGTCTAGACACTGAAACCTTGATTTGCGCAATCCAAATACACATTCTATGATATGCCTGTTTTGAGTGTGGGCCTCATTTTATCCTTGTTTAGTGGGGTTGCATGGGTTTTTTATGCATTTCATCAAACAGAGCTCCAGTGAATAACCTGAATCTCCCACTAGATACCCTTAAGGAATGTCATCCGTAGCAAACCTGGTAAACTTCTCACAGCTGTGCCATATGTGTGAATCATGAAAACTGCCCAGGTTACCTGCACATACATTGTAGATCATAACATGCACATTAAGGACAGCCTGACAGTTTATAGATAGTTAACTGTTTCTGTTGATGTACCTCCTTCCATGTTCACCAGGTGGGGCTTTTATTTCAGTGTAACTGCAATCAATGGCCACCAATATCTCGGGGAAGTGTACTACTACATAAAGTTTCTGAAAGGTTCTTGCTGTTTCCTGTGGGGTGTGTGGGAACCAGATGTGATCCCTTGCATGTTGTAGCATTGAATTTAAAAAACAATGTAATATTCTAGAGGCTGATGACTGATATCCTTAATATATACCCTGTTAGTCTTTGAAAAGTACCCATACCTAGTATATGTAATACTACACATAACTTTGTTTCAACTGGGATGGGTTTGCCACAATTTCCCTTGGGGCCTGATGTTGGGGTTGCAGAAGTTGCATAGTTTCTCCATTTTCTCTATCCATCATGTACTGCTCATCAATGCATGTGTCATGCAGACCATGATAAGTCAATTGGGTCTAAACACTCTTCTTCATCTTGCAAAGTCTGACAGCAGCAGCACATTGCTTTAAAGCCTGTTGCACATACAGCATAATGATAGCAGCACAACCCCTAACATTTATTTTCTATGTGTAATTGTGCCTGTATTCCAAAGAGTTTTAGAGTTCAATTGCTTTATAGCCTCCTAAATACCTCCACCATGTTGGATTGGTTAATTAGCATGTACTATGTCTCTTTATCCAGCTATTAGCATGTTCGAGCCATTTAAGGAAAACCAAATAGCATGCTATCGGCATACCATCAACACGATAGCTGCACTTAGTGTAACTGTTAATGAATCTGACACAATGCCATGTACTGTACTGCACTGTCAATGCACTGCACCTTCAATATCATACAGTGCTAGCTCTTTGTATCCAGACCATGATAGTGTTGACACTGCCTGTGCTGCACAATGGTCAATGATGTCCCTCCAGGGCTCAAATAAAAGTGAAAAGTAACCTGCAGGACACATGAGGGAAGAACCCATAAAAGCAGTAGCATACCAGACATGAAATAAACTAAATATTCTAAGTGGTTCTTCTAGTTTTCACAGAAAATTGTAGTGAATGCAATTTTCTTGATCATAACTCAGTAAAACAACAGCTTCAAGGGGGAAAAAAATCACAAACTCTAGTATTTTATGTACAAAAAAGTTTTTGCAGGGGTAAAGTCCCCACTACAGACTTCATATGGATCCACAGAAAAAACACCACGGTAAGCCACCAAAGTCCTGCACTGTTGAAACACAAAGCTAAGCAGACAACCAGAAAAAAACAGTGTGGTTACTATGCAAAAAGGTAGGTCTGATTAAAGTGTGTACCGAAAGTGCTTCTTTGTATTTATTGAAATACTTTTTATCCTTTTGTATGGTGACTGCACTGTTTTTTCTGGTTGTCTTCTTAGACTTCATATGGAGGCAAGTCCCCACACCTCCAAATTAATATGTGTGTGTGTGTGTGTGTGTGTGTGTGTGTGTGTGTGTGTGTGTGTGTGTGTGTGTGTGTGTGTGTGTGTGTTTGTGTCTTGGTATCTTTGTTAAATGCTTCTTTTGGTCAACATCCGTTTAATCTACATAATTTTGTTGACTGAACAGATGATTAAAAAGAGTATGGGATTATCAGTCCCCAGGCAATGGAATATATCGTTTTCCCTGGGGATTGTGTGAGCTCGAAGTTAGAATATATAATTAACAGGGAGCTTGTCTATCTGTTTATCTAGAGGTAGATAGATAGATAGATAGATAGATAGATAGATAGATAGATAGATAGATTGATAGATAGATAGATAGATAGATAGATAGATAGATAGATAGATACCTATAGATATAGATATTGATATCAATCATGTTCCATTGTAGAAAGGAGAAACTCCACAAAACAACACACTATTATCTTGAGTGACCCTTGTTTTTTCTCAGTATAAGAACAACCATGTGATTACTGTTAAGATCAAAATAACTTTTTGCAACACAATTTGTCAAAGTAGAATAACTTTCTTTATTGCTTCTAGGCAGAATATTTAGTATCTGTAAACTATAGTAATTGACCAATTCCAACTGATCACCTCTGTATTATTCTGCTTACTAAGAATCTGTAGACCCCTTATCTGTGCCTTTTCATATTAGGTACAAGTTCTGATCTTCCACACTGCAACCTTCTAAGTTGGCAATATCCATGTTGTCAGTGTGCATGTTGCCAGGATATAGATCATCAAAGACAGGTCAAGGCTGTCAGGATCCATTGCATTTTTATACTTCTTCCTTCACAATCCCCTATTTCATGCTATGAGGAATCACTCAGATTATATATTTTTTTATTACTGGACAATGATAATAGATTTTCAAATGGGTAGAGACTTTTCATATGCTATCAGGTATTCATCAGATGCTGTTTCCTTCTGTCCTTAGCATGCATAATGCTTCTACAAATTGTTATTAAAAATTGCCTTGTGTGCAATAAACACGTCTATGCTTAGATGGAATAAAAAAACAGAATACTTTTCAGTTTCAACCCATTTCAAACAAGTTATCATAAATATGTACAAAAGGGGAAGTTGCATTATCACAGACTGTATTATATTCCACAAAATGTTTAGTATCTATGCTGTTCATTTTTACAAATATTGTATTGAGAAGCATTTCTCCCCAGGCCTCCACTGAAAATGGGTCACTGGCCTAGTCGGACAATCCTAATACACAAATGTAATTAAATAAATAAATAACTACACAAATACATTTTCAATACACTATCCTCACTGTCCTCTTGTTCATTATGATTTTCTTTAACTGTAGTCAGTGGCAATGTTTCTACTCTATTTTAATATGCATATTTTATACTTTGATTCAAGAAGCTTCACAATTAACATTTTGCATATGAATAAAATGATTCTGAAAGGGTTTGGACAAAAGGGACAGTTATGTTTAATAAATAAATGTCAGAATATCAGACAGTGTTTCCCTATTTTAATTAATTAATTAATTCATGTATTTATGCTTGTTTACTGAAAAACTCTGACCGGAAAAAAAAATCTCCTTTTCATTGGAGGCCTGGGGAGAAAAACTACGCACGCACACACACACACACACACACACACACACACACACACACACACACACACACACACACACACACAATACAAAATGGAAGTACACAAATGGAGAGTTTCAAAATACAATAATAAAAAAATGCCTTTAGAAGAGTATTGTACTTACAAATATTTAAACATACATCAAATATTGATGTGCAATTTAAAAAAAAATAGTCTTTATAGAAGTAAGCAAAAGATGGAATATTGTGAACTAACTAAGCTTCTAAGAACTAAAAATCTAAAACTTAACATAAACATATCTTGCAGAAATAAGTATCTAAATACAATATACAAAATTATAGAAGTCAAGAAAATTAATTCAAACAAATGATTTTTTATAATGTAACAAGGGAGTGAGTCAAGTGACTTGCCAACTAATTATACTCAATGTGAAAGAACAGGTTATGTGACACAAAATGGCACTAGGTTTGTGGTGTAGTGGAGATAGTAAGCCTTCCCTTTTCACTTATTTAGCACATTTATTATATTTCTTATATTTGCATTAATATTTTCATACCCGACTGAGGTACATCTTATTGAGTAGTGGAATGTGAAATGTCATGGGGGGAGACAGAAAAACACACCATCACTGTCAATGTATTATGCTTTGGAGGTATTACTAGTTGAAACTATACATTATTTCCATATTTCCATTAATGTTGCCAAATTCAAATAACTTAGGAATTTGCATGGTGTTGACTAAAACCTTAGTTGGTACTCTAAAGAACTATCACAACTTACTCACTGTAAGTTGCACAACTTGAAAGATATTGAATTTGTTTACATTGTTAATTATGCATATATATGTAATTTAGCATACTTCAATAAATATCTCAAAAACAAGTCGCCGAAAAGGAACTGCCTGTCATCATATGAAACTCTAACAAAATTGTTGCGGATAACTATGAGTCTAGGTTGTATGGTTTTCAGGTTATAAAACGTCACTTGTGAAACTCTAGAGAGATGTATAAATAATTATCAATGTAGGTATTTGGCATTGTAATGAATAAGTGCATTGATATAAGGTGTGAATATATTGGTTTTGATCATTGTAAAGAGCTGTTTTCACTGAACTACATTGCTGAGCATAAATTTGTAAGCATAATTTACTTTTCACCAGATGTTTATATTTGTTTAGTTTATGTTTACACCCCACTTTTCAAAAAAATCCCAGAAATGTAAGGATATATGTAGGCTGATTGATGTGTACAGGTATAGGTATAAATGAGGTAAGACAGTCATTCTGGATAAATGACCAGGCAGTTAGGGATCTACATAGATATGTTATCAGACACAGACCTTTTTGTAAGGCACATCTGCACATAATGTAATGATGGATGTCAGCTATTCATCATGGTCTCCTCGGCAGCTCTTTAGACATCAGTGCTTAGCACTTACATGTTTGGCAACTCTTTTACTATTATTTTGACTGTGGTCACACAGCAGTGAGAAAAGGAGAAATTCAGCAGTAAAGTGAACAGTGGTGTCACCAAAATAGTGATTCTACTGGGATAATAAGAGTCTGGACTTCAATTTGTAATACAAAGTGATTATAACCAGTTGTGTTTTTATTATTGGGCAATCAGAATCCAATTAACTGGTCATTAATGACCTGTGGGGAAACCATGTTTATATCTTAAAATATATATCCATATTTATAGATCTGTAGCTATATAACAAGATTATTTATCTATAGTTA